>NC_134878.1:40875147-40992647 GCF_041734735.1 Babylonia areolata
AACTGAATTCATTGAAAATTTTCACACAGTAACCTTAGGGTATCATCAACAAGTCTGCAAAATATCTAAAAGTTCGAACACAAATTATGCGAGTATTGTCAAATTCAAAACAGCATGTCAAAAAATCCAATATCAGAGGAAAACTCACTTATTTCATTTGATGAGTTCTGGTGTAGCCTCCTCCAGATGGGCGTGGGTTACCCTACTTGTGTGTGAAGGAGCCCCATCTTGCTGAAACATGTAATTGTTTCTAGGATAAAGATGCCTACAATCCAGGAGAAGATTGTCATCCATTCTTTTGGCATCTCTGGCACAGCACTGGAATGGTTTTCATCTCACCTGTCCAATAGAACCCAGACTGTCGTTACAAACAAACGCTGTTCTCAACCTTCTATTCTGGAATTTGGAGTCCCCCAGGGATCAGTTTTGGGACCCATGCTCTTCATTTTGTACACAAAGCCACTTGGCACCATCACAGCTCAGCACAAGGTCCAAAGCCATTCTTTTGCCGATGACACACAATTATATGATTTATGCACACCTGACCAGATCCATGACACCATCAACAACATTCTTGAGCAGGGGTGTTACAAGGGCTTTTTTGTACTCATCTGGGAAAATGCCTGGCTGAAGAGAGTTGTTGTTGATGACGGTCAAGGGAGGGAGAAGCACATCAACACATTCAAGCAAAAGGGATGTGGAGATTGGGTCAAGTGCACATGTTTTGGGGCTAGATTTCATAATGACTTGCTCCTCTGTGACAGGACTAAAAATGTTGAAAGACGAGGAAGAGTGGGATTTGTCAGTAAAGAGATGACCCGGTACGGACTGGCTAAATGTTTTGAGCTCATCTCTAATTGCCTTTATCTTGGTGATAAAGAAATCACCGAAAGCATCAGAGAAGTCATCAGGAGGAATGTCAGTTGGCAGGGTGGAGTCTCTGCTCCTGCCAAGGAAATGGTCACTGGTTAAGAACAAGTTTTTAACAGATGTACTGGCTTCAGTCTTTAAGCTCCTGTACTCTTCTTTCACACTTTGAACAATGCTTGTGACCAACTGTTTTGCTGTCAAAAAGATCTGATGGTCCACTGTCAGACCACGTTTGTGCCATTTCCTGTCAGCGTGATGGCGCTCTCTCTTGGCGTCAAGCAGGATGCTTCTGACAGCCGCATACCACGGGGACATGTGGCCTGAAGGCACACGCTTGTCTGTAGCGGGGGGGTGCCTGTCCAGCAATCCGCGAAGGCCATCATCCAGCTGTTGGGCGAAGAGGTCAGGTCCAAGGTCGTCCAGCATGTCCTGGATGTCAGCCTTGAATGCGTCCCTGTTGATGGCCTTAATGTCCTGCAGAGTGTGGTACACAGGCTGCCTCTTGGGGCGGGACACTTGAAGCCTGCAGAGAACAGCAGCATGGTCAGAGGAGACCATGTGGTCGACCTGGCAAGAGTGGACGAACTGATCAGCCTCTCGGTGCAGGACCCATCGAAGATGTGGCCGCTTCTGTAGTAGGTAGCCTCTTGCACACCCTGCATGAGGTTGAACCTCGACAGAATGTCCAGCACCCTGGAGGTAAGTGGATTTGCGGGCATGTCATAGTGCACATTAAAATCGCCGACCACCACTGACTTGTCAAGTAGGACATTACAGTAATCAAGCAAGTCTGGCAGCTCTGCCAGAAATGTGGAGTCCAGGAGTTTGTTCTGCTTGCATGGCGGTGGTCTGTACAAGCAGAAGTGGACATGTTGGGGTGCTGTTAGTGTGAACTGAACCAGTTCACAGGCAGTGAGAGTGAAGGGGAAGGTGGAGGTGACGGTGACAGGGAGATTGTCACGGTAGAGGACTGCAAGTCCCTCACCCCATGTTGCACGAGGGAAAGATCTCAGCTTGTAGCCTGGCGGAACTAAGTCCGCACATTTGCTTTCATCACCAGTGTTCTCGCCCTTGGTGAACTCCATAACTTGTGTTCGCTTTGATTTTGAGCCAATGGACTGTGCATTGAATAGGCCCACAGTTACTCTGGTGTCTTGGTGACGACCATTGATGGCGATGACATTGCCCATTTGAGTGTGCCCAGAGTCCAGTAAGTGTGGTGGAGTGGCTTGACCATGAGTCTTATTTGATGTTTCTAATGCCTTTACGACCTGTATTGTGTTGGGTCATCAAGTGAGAGGTGGGCTGGAGAGCAACAGAAAACATTCACGTCAATCTCAATTCCTCTGCATGCCATACTGATGAGTGCAATGGGCTGAGTGGGGAGACCATTTTTCACAGGGCACAGGGGAAGAATTATTAAAATGGTCAAAATGCTGATAAAACTCGTGAGTTTTTGTTAGTTAAAAACTTTTTGTACAAACAGAATTTAACGTCTGCAGGCGCCTGTGTTCAGTAACGCTTGTTACACTGACTTGAGTGCACGTGCGCTGCAAATAACAGAAGGGTTTAAGCACACTCACGTGAGAAGTAGCAACATTCGGTAAGATTGTACTGCACACTTGCCTACGTAAAACTCGTGCTGCAGACACAGGACGAAATGAACATCTGTTGACCGTCTTGAGTGGTGTTGATATTCTGTTTCCTTCTTTAACACAAAGGAATTAATAAAAACAGTAATTGTTGTCAACCTACCAACCTTCGAACACAACAGAAAACACTGTTACATTCACACACAGTCCATCAGCATCTGTGTCGAAGTTTTCCGAAATCTGTGCACTAGAACCACTGTAATTCACACAACAAACATGATAGTCTGTCAGGAGAAATTCCCAACCCCCCCTAATAAATTTCTCATATGTATTTTTTGGTGCTTTAGAGTGTATAAATCACGAAAAATCATGTTAACATAAAAAATCTTGGGGCTCACTGTCCCTTCTGGCTTAATTTTGAAGGATACCCATCTCAGGTGCCGCGGTTGCTTTTCGTCAGTCCAAAACCTTCCATAAGTTTGGTGATCACTTGTGTCTTTGTTATTTGAGCTGCGAGAATTTTCGTTACGTTTTTGTTGACAGTGATGCCTTCTGCACGATCCGCCATAATCAGAACGACAATATATGTAATAAAGCGACCGCAGTGAAGCTACGTGTGTACCCACCGTCTGTCACACGTTGCGAACTGTGAATTTGCCAAAGTGTTTGCAATAAACCGTCTGTCTCGAAAACTGTGCAACTTATTAGAAACAAAGTACACCACAGTTTCAAAGACCAGTCTCTTGTGATTCTTTTGAGCTATGCCACATCACCATGGGCCTATTCTGCTGTCCTCTGTCGCCGATTTATCTCCCCTACCCCCTGCTTGGCTTCAACGCAAATATAATTCTTTACAAATTCAAATTGGTCTTTAAAAAAAAAAAAAAAAAGTTCATGTGCACTTTCCAAGTGTGGGCACATGTGTGTGTGTGTGTGTGTGTGTGTTATCGGGAAAGGTTTGGAAGAAGCCTCAAACGTGCTCTGCACACAGATTGCAGTAAATCCAACAACGCCATCTGTATTCCACTCTGACAACTTTGACCAACTGCTGAGTGTAGTCCACAGCCTGAGTTCCGTTCACACAGCACACGGCATCATGCTGCAAGAAGTTGAAGGGACTGACCATGGTGGAACGTACCGCGTGATGCCATCCATTCCAAGAACTGGATTTACCAGAGTGCTTCGTAACCCAGCGGAAAAGCCCACCTTTTGCAATTAGGCACTGGACAGTTGATGGCGGTGAAGATGCTCTCAAGAAAGTTCAAAAGTTCAAACCTCCAATGGATTCTTCTCCGGAAATACAGCAGCATGTCAGATCAGGAAATACCAGTGTGGGCTATCTTCATTTTACAGTGTGGGCAGAACCCAGCAAAGAAGACGACATTGGACTACTACCCTGTGATCCATCACCCAATCACCGAGTACATGACAGTCCAGGAACACTTGCGACTTGCAGAGGAGGCCACGAGAGAGGTTGGACAAGAGTACATTACCACTATGTTTGATCTTGGGGTTTGTATGAAAGCCTACCTGATCATCTGGAACCAGCCTGACCGGTACAAGAAGCATATCATTATGATCGGTACATTCCACCTTGCCTGTGCATACCTCAGGATGTTTGGGAAAAGCTGGATGGTTCTGGGTTCGGAGATATCCTTCCGGAGGCAGACCTGGTCTCTTCTGGTTTTCTGCAAGGGGTGCTGTCTGGCAAACATGAACGAGCATTGTTCTGCCATAAGACAATGCTTGAGAGTCTAGAACGCTTTGCTGGAAAGATGTCTTGAAATCAGAGATGAAGACGCGTCATTTCCGACACTGTCAGAAGACAGCATGATCAAACTCCAGACAGCCTCATGTTTCTTCTCAAAGAGGCGTTGACTGAGCTTCAGCAAGATGAAGCTATCGCCAGTTTCATGGCAGAGTATGAATAGTTCAGAGATGAGAAGGAGCCTTTGGACCAACTGCACAATTTTGGTTGTCATACATTGATCATGTATGGCTTGTCCTTGAGCTCCTTGAGGCTGTCAGAATCAATGACTTCCTGCTCTGCGCACAAACGATGTCCCAAATACCAGACCTCTTCTTCAGTTTCAATGGACAAAACTACGCACGCTACCAGACCTTCTTCTCAGTCTTCTTGGCAAACATTGACTTGTCACATCCTGGAGCCAAGGAGATACTGCAGAGAAGTGCTTTCAGCGTGGCAAGGTCCTTCATTCCTGGCGATCGCTGTGCAGTGGACAAGACCATGGAAAATACGTTCATGAAGCACGCCAAAAGCCGAGGAGGAGCTGGCGGAGGTGGCATGGCACAAGGTGATGAGGTTGGCAGTAGACATCGTGACTTGCGTCCTTCTGAGATACTGAAGAGCGAAAGCAACGTCATGAAGACTCAGGATACAATCGAAAGTTTCATTGACTCTTTCTGTGAGGAAGCCTCGGTCAAACTCATCGCCCTGTCATCTGGAGCATCTGTCCCAGCCGGCATTCAACATGATGTGTTGAGGGCAGAAAAAACTGGTAAAGCCGCGAAGGAGGCGTTCATCACACAGAGACTGATGGCAAATGACCATTTCTTTCAACCAGGCAAGCAGCTAAACCTGAAAACGATGACATCGATGAACAAAACCGTCCACATGAAGGCTACCAAGAAGAAGGGTGTGGAACACAAACAACAAGGGAACATTGCCTTTCAACTCCTTGTGAAGGCACAGGAAGCAGGCGTTCAACTCGATCTGAAACAGTTGATGACATACCAGCTTACTCCTGTACCTTACAGTATTGCCACTGCTGACAATTTCCTTGCCAAGACTCACAAAGCAAAAGGGTTCAACTACCTCACCAAAGATATGGAAGATGCCGCTCTACCTCCCCATGATGCGACGCTGGTTGTTATAAATGGCAATGCAGTGTTTCACTGCTGGCAACAGCTCCCTTCCAATTTCAGGGAGATCAGCCAGAAGATATTTGACATGCTGCCAGAGGGAACGGACGTGGTGTTCAGTACAGACATGTACAAAACGGACTCAATCAAAATGATGGAAAGGAAAAGGAGAGGCACTAGCGATAATATCATCGTGAAAGGAGAAAGCACCAAGCGTCCTGCAGATTGGAAGACGTTTCTGTCAAACGACGAAAAAAAGAAGCAGCTCACCCAAGTATTACTCGACGTTTGGAGCAAAGATGAGAATACGCCAAAATTCAAGGACAGAAAAGTCATGCTGATATGTGAGGGAGAAGCCTTCCTGCTGCAATCGGCAGATGAGCTGAAGACAACAAGGACGCCAATCGCAATGCTCAAATTCACACAAGAAGAGACGGATTCCAGAAATGCTCTCTTTTGTGCGTACGCTGAACGGAATGGCTACAGGTTCGTCCGCGTCAAGAGTCCCGACTTGTACGTTTTCTTCATTTTCCTGCACTTCACTCTGCAGCTGAAGGACATGGTGATTCTATTCGACACAGGAATGGGGAAGAAACAGCGGCTCATCAACGTCACTGACATCGCAGAAGCATATGGGCAACAGCACTGCACCGCTTTTCTGGCTCTTCATGTTTATACCGGCTGTGACACAACAAGTGCGTTCAAGGGCATTGGGGAAAATGAAACCCATCAAAGTTCTTCAGCAGAATCCAAGATTTGTAGAAACAATTGCCCACCCTGGAGATACATGGGCCATCGCTGAAGAAGTCGAAGCCAATCTTGAGACCTTCACCTGTGTCATGTACAGCAGACATCGTTTCACCAGTGTCGATGACCTCCGACACCAGCTACTCAAGGAGAGATGTGGAGATGAGCCATTGAATGCAAACAACAACATTGACATGGCAAGCATGCCTCCGTGCAAACAAATTCTTCAAGAGCACATCAAACGGAGCAACTATCAAGTTGCCATTTGGAAAAGGGCTCTCGAACCCATGTCTGATTTTCCAGCAGCAAGCAATGGGCATGGGTGGATCGACGTTGATGGCAGCTTGGAACCAGTGTGGTCTGCAGAAGACGTCATCCTGCCCGCAGATATGGTTGACTTCCTTGTGGACTTTCCAGACTCTGACGACAACGAAGAAGAAGCTGTCATATCCTACGTATCCGAAGAGTCGCTTTCTACTTGTGCTGAGGGAAGCAACTCAGAATGATGAAATAGGGGGTAGGGGAGGTAAATCGGCGACAGAGGACAGCAGAATAGGCCCATGGTGATGTGGCATAGCTCAAAAGAATCACAAGAGACTGGTCTTTGAAACTGTGGTGTACTTTGTTTCTAATAAGTTGCACAGTTTTCGAGACAGACGGTTTATTACAAACACTTTGGAAAATTCACAGTTCGCAACGTGTGACAGACGGTGGGTACACACGTAGCTTCACTACGGTCACTTCATTGCACATGGAAGGTTTGGGACCAACGAAAAGCAGTCGCGGCACCTGACATGGGTACTCTTCAAAATTAAGCCAGAAGGGACAGTGAGTCCCAAGATTTTTGACTCACTTGTGTAAACAAAGGGAGTCTATGTTTTGACCCGGTGTTCGGTTGTCTGTGCGTGTGTGTCTGTGATAAACTTTAACATTGCCATTTTCTCTGCAAATACTTTGTCAGTTGACACCAAATTTGGTTTGTCAGTTGACACCAAATTTGGCATAAAAATAGGAAAACTTCAGTTCTTTCCAGTCATCTTGTTTAAAACAATATTGCACCTCTGGGATGGGCACAAAAAAATATATATAAAAGAAGCCAAATTATATGCAAACTGAATTTACTGTTATATTTATATATTTTTTTATTCTCTAAACTTGGCACTTCAATCTGATATTCTGACACAACAACAAGAGCAGTCGTTTTTTATCATTTTTTGTTCAAACAGGAACTGCTTTTGCTAAGCATGGAAGTTATATTTATTCTGCATGTCTTTGGTGCAGATAGTAAAAAAGGGAAATTAATCTGTAATTATTGCTAGGGTGCTTAATTTGCTTTAAACTGATCTTTCTCATCTTAAACATTACATTTTGAAATTATACTCAATACATAAAAAGCTTGTGTGTTTTACTCTCAGTGTACAGGGCTTTCACTATGTTCATTCTCCCAAGTGGTCTTTTTCGGAAAATACTAAAATTAATATGACGAGTGGACTTTACAGATCTATTGGCTGAGCCCTGAAGGTCATGGGCAAAAATCAATTGCGTACACATATTTATACATATTCAAAGTGCGTGCTAATATTCTTCGCGAACGCGAACGACGCCATTTTGTTTTAAGGTTTTGACCTGCCCATTCAATCCTATATTCAATCGACAATACACGATAACATGTGATGGAAAGTTGGAGAAGGAGACCGTTAAATATTTATTCAAAGAAAGATTTGTGAACGCCTCATCACTTACTGGATTATGCCCCAAACTGCCATAAAAATATCCACAGAATCAGTCGGAATTCACAGTTAAAAATAGTAAACCATGTGAGTTAATACCCTTGAATTGATGAAGCGTAAAAATTTCCAGTATTGACTTTTCTCAAAATGAAGTCCTTTTCACTTCATACGACGTTTAGAAGTACTTGTACTTGGCTCTACATGTTATTAGCTTAACAAAATACTCAATTTTCATATCAACTTTAAAACTATAAAACTAGAATGAACATAATAGAGAAATTGAATCGACCTTGTCAACCGGGTGTAACTAAACTTGTACATCTATCTAGATCCAGAGAAAACGGCTAAATGTTGCAGTGTAATTGCGGTGATAGCCACGTCTCCTTTACCGCGGACTTAAAAAAGAATTTTTAAATGCCCTTAAAGATTTTTTGAATGCCCAAGATACACCAGAATAATACGATTAAAACAGCGTTCTCACTGCGAATACGGCAATCAATTTATCGTCCTTTAAAAAAGCATGTTTAAATATTATATTTTTGAACGTCAGTTAAGGCGCCACAATAGTGTAATAGGTAAGACAGTTTCCTCTCACCCGAACACGCAGTGTTCGAATCTGCCATTAGGACTTTTTTTTCTTTTTTCTTTTTCTTTTAACCCGAAGCTTTATAATAACAAATACAGAACATTTCAACGATTACATTTTTTTTAAAAGCGTATCACAAGTGAGTCTTGAAGGCCTTGCCTCTCTTGTTTATGTTAACATGATTTTTCATGATCTATACAGTCTAAAGCACCAAAAAATGATGAGAAATTTATTAGGGGGTGGGGGGGTGAAAGTTGGACCATTTCTCCTGACCGAGTATGAACACAAATTCTCACACGTCCGTCCGAAGACACTGAATTTTCCTCCCAGGACTGGTGACGCTCCACTGAAAGTCAACGGACAGTTTGTTGTGGACCCTAAGTCCAAAGTGGGGCTCAAGTTTTCAACAGCTATGTTCCAGTACATCTTCAGTTTGGGGCAAGTGTACATAGACGAAGTGCTCAGAATGAAGTTCCCTATGAAGGGTGTTGAGCTGTCATCTACGCTGACTGACCTTGCCGTCTCAGATGAAGGCATCTGTAAACTCCTTGTCAGACTAGACCACTACCAAGCCTGTGGTCAAGACCACATCAGCCCACGAGTTTCAAAAAAATTGGCAGTTGAAGCAGCCCCGATCCTGACTATCTTCTTCCTGTCGTCAATCAGCACGGAAACAGTTGCATCAAACTGGCGAGATGCTAATGTTGCACCCTTTTTCAAAAAGGGGGAGCATTACGACTCAGCCAATTATCGGATAGGTCTCCTTCACAAGTGTTCCCTGCAAGATCTTAGAACATGTGATCCTATGAGCACTCATTCAACATCAATCTGGAGTGTAACGGAGTACTTGGACAAAAACTTCCGCAAAGCAAGATCCTGAGAAACTCAACTATTAGATCTCAAAGAGGAGCTGAATGGGAACTTGGAGAATGGCCAGCAAACAGATGTCATCATACTGGACTTTGACAGAGTCAGCCACAGACTCCTCCTCCATAAGGTGGGAGGATGGTGGCAGAATGGTTAAGACGCTCAGCTACCAATATAGAAAGTCCGTAAGGGTGTATGTTCGAATCCCGCTCTCATCCTTTCTCCCAAGTATGATTGGAAAATTGAACTGAGCGTCTTGTCATTCCGATGAAACGATAAACCGAGGTCCCGTGTGCAGCACGTACTTGGCGCAGTGAAAAAACAAACAAACAAACAACAGTTTCAGTTTCAGTATCAGTAGCTCAAGGAGGCGTCACTGCGTTCGGACAAATCCATATACGCTACACCACATCTGCCAAGCAGATGCCTGACCAGCAGTGTAACCCAACGCGCTTAGTCAGGCCTTGAGAACAAACAACAACAACAACAAAACACAAAAAACACACATGGCAACGAGTGTTGTCCTTTGGCAAAATCGTGTAGAAGAAATCCACTCTGATAGGTACACAAAATACAAGCATGCACTCAAGGCCAGACTAAGCTCGTTGGGTTATGCTGCTGGTCAGGCATCTGCCTAGTAGATGTTTACCATTAATGGATTTGTCCGAACGCAGTAACGCCTCTTTGAGAAATTGAACCTGATCCTCCTCCATGAGTTCAAGGCAAATCAACCAGTGGCTTAAGGCATTTCCTGGTGATCGGCGGCAGTCAGTACTAGTTAACAGAGCAGTGTCAGAATATGTGAGCATGCGCTCAAGAGTTCTACAGGGGTGTTGGAGGCCCAGCACTTTTATATATATATATATATATATATGTGTGTGTGTGTGTGTGTGTGTGTGTGTACATGACCAGCATCAGCTGCAGATGGACCTTGATTCAATTCAATTCAAAATACTTTATTGTCTGTTTCAACGAAAACAGAAAATTTTCTTTCGTCTGGAGGATTTGGAGCAGAGTTGGGACATGACTTTCCATCCTTGAAAATGTACAGTCCTCCGTGTCGCCCGCAAAAAGATCACAGGTAAGCCGGAATACCAGCTTCACAGCCCCACCTTGACAACAGTTACCTCAGCCACGTACCTTGGAGTTACCATCACCTGAGATCTCAACTCTGACGAGCTCATCCCCACCATATGCGTAAAAGCCAATAAAACTCTTGGATTCTTACGACGAAAACTCGAGATCGGCGCACGCCACTTAAAGGAGACCACCTACAAATACTTGGTCTGACCCATACTTGCACAGTATGGGACCCCTACACCCAAAGTAACAGAACAAGACCGAGGCTCTCCAGCACAGAGCTACTCGCTTTATTGAAAACCGCTGCCACAACATCTCCAGTGTCGAGGTCATGGTCAGTGGACTTGGACGGCCCTCCCATCAACATTGCAGAAGATAAGCGAGATAAGGTCCTGAACAACCAGGCCATAGTTGACAGGTCAAAGATTGCCCCCGTCCCTGTTTGGCAGAGAAGAGACCAGCTGTGCCAGATCCATTGCAGAACCCACTATTGGAAATTCTCATTCTTTCTAGTAAATACCACCATGAATTGGAATGAGGTGCCAGAAACAGCTGTGGTAGCTAGTATCCTTGACACATCCAAATCAAGAGTGTCAGACTGTTAGACTGCACCATAACTATTTAGATTAGGTAGGAATGGATTCTCCCTCCATCCCAGTCTCTTTCCTAGAATACTACTTTTATTAAGTTTTGCTCGTTTTGGGGGCCTGGCTCATCCTTTGGATGGCTGGGATCGGCGAGCCTCTGACTGGTCGAAAAACGAAAACTAATAGTCTGCCGGAACCCCCCCTCCCCCCCTTCCACCCACATAGGATTCCCATAATTACCCCCTCCCCCACCCTCCTCAGCCCTCCCCCCCACACCCCATTTTTATGCCTAAGTCTTTTACTTACTATCAAGGCATTTCTAACTCAACTCATTCCCCCACACGGCATAGTAATCTGTATGTTGATTGTGGCCGTTACGAGGATGATGATGATGTTGCTGATGATGACATATAAATGGCAGCAAAAGTAGTTTTCAACCTACCTGTCCTAATTTGAGGATATGAAACATAACCACAATCACAATGTTTTCCCGAGTTTAGGAACGAAAGCGACTATTCGTATCACTGACACTGTCAGCACAACTGAGACGGATCAAATATCACTGATTCAATCAGTTATCACCCAACAAGACTCTGTGACAGTGTCACTTGTCTCAAGGAGAATGCCATTTGAAGCAATAAAGACAATTAACCTTATGTGTGTATGTGTGATTTTTTAACGTTTTTATGAAGTAACCGAGATAAATGCATAAGAACACCGCTGGCACATTCTGTGCGCGTTTTCCGGAGTCCATTTTGTGAGGTTTAGGGGAAAAAAACCTCACAAGAATTTATACCTTTGAAACCCAACAGAAAGACAAACACAACCTCATATGGATGGATATCGCAACGCTAACACACACACACACACACACACACACACACACACACACATCTGCGCGCGCGCGCACACACACATATATACACACATACTGCAGTTCCCGACAATGTTGTTACAGACGCAGGCACTATCTGTGCATCTCTGCCCCTGCCATACCTGTGCCTCAGCCCCCTCCTCTGCCTGGACCTGGTAGTTATGAAATCGTGAACTATGAGGGGCCCTCCAAACGCTACATGACGAACTCTATGTTTGTCTCCACCACAGCCCGCAACATGGCTGCGGGTGTGGACGATTTGCCTGGTCCTGGTCCTTTGCACGTCTGATGATGAATATTCTTGAATATTATTACTAGTGCATATTTTTTCCTTAAACTGCTGCATGTCAGTGGATACTCGATGCTTTGTTTTCTCACATTCAGTTAACCAGATACTGGGAGAATTTCAGTCCTTGAAGTTTGAGAAAAAGCTCTGAGTGCTGTCTACGCATGCTGTCTCTAATCATGATAGATCTCTATTTTTATTCTGGTCATACAACAGAAGGAAAAATGTTTAGATTATGTACAACACTTTAATCTGTCTCACAGTAGTGTCATAAGTTTAAAGTTTTCTCACTTCAGTGCCAGTAGCAGCAGTCAGTGGACAGCGTGACACTGTCATGTTGCTGTGAGATCACCCACCAGTGGAGACATTGCAGTGATGCTGTTCTGATTCAATACACGCAGGACTCTGACTTGTGAACTTCCTACTGGTGACAGTAGCCAGTGTAAGAGCCTAAATTTACCCCCCACTCCCTCCAGCTGGCTCTTACCTCGGGGTCATTCTGGGCTAGCCTCGATGACTCCTGGGGTTATTTGTGGCTGGTGAAGATCGACTCTCCCACCCAGTTGTAAAAGGGGGTCATTCTGTGCTAGCTTTTACTGACCTCTGCCTCCTTCCATTACTACAACTTAACGGAAGCAAAGATGGGGGTGTCTTACTTTAATAGCCTGCATTGAAGTTCTTCCCCACTGCAACATTGCGCAGATGAAGAAAGGGTTAGGTCTGGGCCACATATGCTGACACTTAACCATATTTTGTAACTAGCTTGTACAGTCCCACATTGTATCCCTTCCCTTTGCTAACTTGATGGAAGTAACAGGGAAGAGTCGTTGGCGAGTAGCTTACAATACATGGAGATGGATAGCTCTTGACAAACTTATACTGACACCCCGTCCTCTCATAGGGAAAGAAAAGCCATCCGAAAAGCAAAGCAAACATCCAAGACAATATATTGCGTGAACTGTGTATTTTAGAGGACCGACCCTAGCTAGCTCATCATCACCCCCCCCCCCCCCCCACCCCCCCCCCCCCCCCCCCCAACCCCCCGACCCCCACCCCAATCCGACTAGGGATGAGGGGGTGGGGGTTGCAGTACAACTACAAAGTATAAGGGCTCGGAAGTCCGTGTGTATTTAGCTAAAATGCCCCTCCCCCATCACCTAAATGTCAGCTAATTAGGGGAGGGTCCAATTCTAATTGGACCAAATTTACCCCGGGGTTCATTTGAAGCAAGACTAGAATGACCCCCATATCTGTTTGGAGGGTGTTAAAATCCAACTGGAGGGGGGGTGGGGTGTCAGATCTGACAAGTTGAAACTTACCCCTGGGGATCATTCCAGGCTAGTCTAAATAGACCCCAAGGTAAATCAGTCAGCCAGATTTGACCCCGAGGTAAAAACTAACAGGGGTAGGAATAGGCTGCTGCACCAGTAATTGTTTGGTCTTAGTTGAGTCAGACTGAGTGAGGATTCCACTGGATTGGAAGCCACCACCACGTTCATCCTGCATGAGTTTGCTTGGGAGAAGATGTTGACACTGACTCACAAACGGGGAATAATCAAAACTGAGCTCACAATGAAAACTGGGCTTGAAGGGTCACATTACTGAACACATGTATCATTATCTGTGATAGATTTATTATTATCATTATCAGAAATGTTAAAAAACCAGAACTATGGTAGGCTCTTAAGGCCCGACCAGTTCGTTGGGTTTGTGCTTAGGTCACAGCCAAAAAGAAAAAAATGCATTATTTTCAAAGCAGATGTGTTGTAGCATTATAGCATGAACAGATCAGTCCATGTGTTTTGCCAGCTTCTTGACCATGTGACCTTGTGACAGGACTTCCTTTCACGACGTGTCCTGTTATTCAAGCCTGAGAGACACAAACACAATGTTTGTCGGGAAAAACTGAGCAACATTCACAAAGATGCATCCATAAACGATTGACATGTGACTGTGTGTTTCCCAGTTTTCCCTGCCCACAGCACGCTCAGCCTGCGTAGAAAGTGTTCAGGGCTGAAAACCCCACAGTGATATGCCACTGATAGGGTTGAACCCTTGACCTCGCAGTTCGCGAAGTGAGGCACTATGTCATAGCAGCAGGTATTTGCTTTGATATTCGTCTCCTTGAATGTAACATGGTCTTCATTGTTTACGGAAGTGCGCATTTTTCTAATGGTTCTTTACTGTTTTTCAGCTTATTATTGTCCATCATCAGTGGGCAGACAGTCTTTCATCTACAACGCAGCAGGACGATGGATATAGATTGTGTGTGCGCGCGTGTGCATACATGTGCATGTGTGCATGTATGTGTGCATGTGAGTAACAGAACAATTTTTATTTCATCCATGCAGACAATGAGACAAGCACAGAAAAAAATGCTTTCTTCCAGACCTTCAGGCAAAAACGAACCACAAAGAAAACAACAAAACTCACAGATATATGGAAAAAAAATCAAATAATGAAAACCGATGAAAAGAAAATTATACAATTCACAAAAAAGAAACACAGAGAGAGAGAGAGAAAGAGTTATACAGTTCACACACACACACAGGAGAGAGAGAGAGAGCAATGTAACTTTTGACGGCATTACGTGTGAGAAAGGTTTGGAGGGAGACTGACAAATAAAAGTGTTCTTGGATTCTGCCGGTTTCTGCTTCATGTACCTCAAAATTAGTGTGTATTACTTGTTTGAGCTGTTTCATGCTAATTGCTAACCATCCCAAGTTTAGAAGTTGTAAATTCACAATTCTCATACCAAAAAAGAACTATTATTAAAAAAAATAACAACTACTTAAACATATTGCTTTGTTGAATGGAAAAGAATACTTTAAAGTTTTGTTGAACAGATCATTGCCTGCGGTTACGATGACGGTGGATACTCCTTGTTATCAAAGATATATCCATAATTCGTCTTTGTAATTGTGTAATCGTACAATGTTTTGTTTTTTGATCCCCAATCTTGTTCCCAGTAACACATCTCTTATTATTCTATTATTTCACGTTTTGTAATGGTCATTATTCTATAATTGAAACTGACATGGATTATAGACGTTTGGTGGGCAATCAGGACTTTATTTTGGTTTGACACCAGTATACTTATTTAAGGCAAGAGGGCGACCAGGATTTATTGGGGATCTGGTCATTTTCAATGAGGAGTTCGGGATAAGACACCTGTGTGGGATGAAGGAAGCTTTTTATTTATTTTAGCTACGTGTTAAAAATATTGTTGGCAACTTTACAGCTTGTGTTAGGTGGTCTTGCTGCTGCAGTATGTATTATACTATATATTTGGATCCATTCCAGAACAGTTTGATTAAAACAAAAGCTATACATGCTTTTTGTTCTTTTTTATTCATGGTTCTTAAGCCTGTGTGAATGCATGTATATTTTCAGTTTCAGTTTCAGTAGCTCAAGGAGGCGTCACTGCGTTCGGACAAATCCATATACGCTACACCACATCTGCCATCTTTTTTAAAAGATTAAAAAAATTAAAAAAATTAAAAAATAAAATAAGATAAAATAAATAAATACATAAAAAAGAACTACTACTACACGCGCAGTATTCTTTGTGTGCAATAAAACAAATCATGTTACAAAATTGCATGCAAGCTGTTATTGAATAACAAAACCCAATCTCTCTCTCTTCTTTAGTTTTCGGGGCAGAACCGGTCTGTCACTGGTTTGGTTGTGGGGGTGATGCACTGCTGAACGCATCACCAATATTCTCCATTTCTCGCGGTCGTGGAATAGGGCCTGAGTTTTTGTTGTTGCTGTTGATTAATTTGATTTATTTATTTCTATGGCAAAGCTCCTCTCTGTCCACTCATTGATATTGTCCGCACACTTCTCATGTTGTCTGCCTCGTCTCTCTTTCCCCTGCGCTGTTCCCTGAAGGATGGTCTTGGAGAGCCTGTCGGATCTTGTCACGTGGCCATACCATCTCATTTTCCTTTTTCTTTTCGCCATGATCAGGTCTTCATACCGATTAATGTCTTTTCTCTCTCTCTCTCTCTCTCTCTCTCAACAAAGAGAACACGGAAAAAGAAGTCACATAATGGGATAAGGGTCAATTATGTAATAATGAAAAGTGTATGATAGGCAAAATATGACAATGCAAGGAAATCATCGTGATAAATCAACATATATGACCATCCATCTATGCAAAATATGTTTGTGTCCAAGTGACCAAATATCTTTCTTATAACCAGAGTATATTGTTGTATGTTCATGAGACAATCATTCTAAATTTATATGTCACATAGTGGTAGTGTTATCCAGTTTTGAAAATTGGAGTATTTTAGGTTTATCCTGGCTATGTACTCTTCAATTCCATACAAGTGTTTTAGTTTTTATATAAAACCTTGCAAAGTTGGGCTCTTTTTGTTCAGTTTACATTCGCACAAATATTATTGTTTTCATAATACTAAAATAAAGTAAAATGTGGCGTCAGTGTGTATATTTCTATCATATCCAAGTAAAACTGTAGTTTTGGTCAATTTCATATTTACAATATTTATACATTTTTCATTTAACATAATGACGTGAAATCTTGCCAGAATTGCACTGCTGAATAACGCAAGGCCAAAACATGACAGATACCATATTTTGCTACATAACAAAAGCTAGTTTTCATTATTTAAAAAACAAAACAAAACAAAAACAAAACCGAACATGAAACCACGAACAGGAACAGCAGAACATACTAATGGCAGCAGACACACAATAGATAGAATGAATACAGTGTACAGAGGTTGTCAATAGCATCGAAATGATAGTGAACATTGTTTGCACTTCCAACATCGCACGTTGGCAATGAACCAAAGCACAAATGCAGTCAACATGCAAACCCACGACAGCCGCCAGCGCAAACACAAACGCCCATGACCAGTGCAACAGCTGTCAAAAGAGACAGTCATACATGTCGGCACTGTACGAACCACTGCTGTGAGGTTCAGTAGTCCCAGGATGGCACACCCACCAGCCACAGAAAACCCGCACTGCCGTGCAGGTGAGTCAGCTCATTCGAAATCGACGAAAGCACCCGTTATAAAGACAAAACAAGACAAGAGAAGATAACATTCTTTATTTTCGAGGATAATGGATAAGCACTGGTGTGCCTTTTTACATCCAGTCCACGCCCTGAACAGGATCTACCCTACACAATACTAAATTAAGTCGTATGGATGGTGATAATAAGATAAATAGGAAAAAAAAAGAACAACACACACACAGAAGCACAAGCATAGTGTTAATGAAATAACTGGAAAGCAAGATTCAGTTGTGCTTCGCGCTTTATCCAGTAAAGGAATCATGAGGAGAAAAAAAAAGAGATTTAAGAAATCGTTGAAACGTGCTCTGTATTAGATGATATATTTAGATAAGCTTAGGAGAACAAAATAATAAGAAAAAGGAAAAAAGGCGGCAAGCGGGATCGAACCACGCATGTTCAGTTCCGATGCAATCCCCAAGGCTGCAGCACGTGACATCTGACGTCAAATGACTAAATTTAAAACTATGTTGACGTTTTCTTCTTCGTGGATAAAATTGATGGATGTGATTGTTGTGGACGCAATAACGCCATTTAAATAATGTTTTGTGTGCGTTTTTTTTATATCTCGATTATTCTTTTATTTCGGTGGTAAAGGAGACGTTGACATCTCCTTCAAGCACATCGCAACACATGGCAGATCTCTAGATCTCTCAGATCTCTAGATCTGCACAACCAGTCTACAACGGGCTGAAAGAAACGATCGATTCAATTTTTGATTAACTTGTCTAAACAAAGTGGGTCTATGTTTTAACCCCGTGTTCGGTTCTCTCTCTCTCTCTCTCTCTCTCTCTCTCTCGCCCTGTGTGTGTGTGTGTGTGGTAAACTTTAACATTGCCATTTTCTCTGGAAATACTTTGTCAGTTGACACCAAATTTGGCATGAAAATAGGAAAAATTCAGTTATTTCCTGTCATCTTGTTTAAAACAATATTGCACTTCTGGGATGGGCACACAAAAAGTATAAAAAGAAACCAAATTATATGCAAACTGAATTTCCTGTTATATTTATATATTTTTTATTCTCTAAACTTGGCACTTTGATCTGATACTCTGACACAAGAGCAGTCATTTTTATCATTTTTTGTTCAAACTGGAACTTCTTTTGCTAAGCATGGAAGTTATATTTCTGGTGCATGTCTTTGCTGCAGACAGTTAAAAAAAAGGGAAATTTGTAATTAATGCTAGGGGGGTTCATTTGCTTTAAGCTGATCTTTCTCATCTTAAACATTACATTTTGAAATTATACTCTATACATAAAAAGCTTGTGTGTTTTACTTTCAGTGTACAGGGCTTTCACTATGTTCATTCTCCCAAGTGGTCTTTTTCGAAAAATACTAAAATCAATACTACGGAGTGGACTTTATAGATCTATTGGCTGAGCCCTGAAGGTCATGGGCAAAAATCAATTGCATACACATGTTTATACATATTCAAAGCGCATGTTCATATTCTTCGCGAACGCGAACGACGCCATTTTGTTTCAAGTTGTTGACCTGCCCGTTCAATCCTATATTCAATCGACAATACACGATAACATGTGATGGAAAGTTGGAGAAGGAGACCGTTAAATATTTATTCAGAGAAAGATTTGTGAACGCCACATCACTTACCGGATTATGCCCCAAACTGCCATAAAAATATCAACAAAATCAGTTGGGATTCACAGTTAAAAATAACAAACCATGAGAGTTAATACCCTTGATGAAACGTAAAAATTTCCAGTCTTGACTTTTCTCAAAATGAAGTCCTTTTCACTTTATACGACGTTTAGAAGTACTTGTACTTGGCTCTACATGTTATTAGCTTAACAAAATACTCAATTTTCATACTAACTTTAAAACTATAAAACTAGAATGAACATAAAAGAGAAATTGAATCGACCGTGTGTGTCCTACGATTCCTGGTGGGTGTAACAAAACTTGTACATCTATCTAGATCCAGAGAAAACGGCTAAATGTTGCAGTGTGATTGCGGTGATAGCCACGTCTCCTTTACCGCGGACTTAAAAAAGAATTTTTAATTGCCCTTAAAGATTTTTTGAATGCCCAAGATACACCAGAATAATCTGATTTAAACAGCGTTCTCACTGCGAATACGGCAATCGATTTATCGCCCTTTAAAAAAAGCATGTTTAAATGTTAAAGTTTTGAACGTCAGTTAAGGAGCCGTGACAGTGTATTGGGTAAGACAGTTTCTTCGCACCCGAACACGTGGGGTTCGAATCTGCCGTCAGGACTTCTTTCTTTCTTTCTTTCTTTCTTTTTTTTTTTTTTTTTTTTTTTTTTAAACCCAAGCTTCATAATAACAAATACAGAACACATTTTAACGATCAGATTTTTTTATAAAGTGTATCACAAGTGAGTCTTGAAGGCCTTGCCTCTCTTGTTCTTTTATGCAGTAAACACGTCGAAGGTGTAGTTAGTATCACTGTAAGTGTTCTGTCCAGAATTTGTGTTTCTTTCCTTTAAATTGTGAACAAGAAACACGGGGTCATGTCGTCTTTGAACACAACCTAACTTCTAGTTGGCCAAACACAGTGGAAAGCCGTTTTTAGAATTTTTTTAGAGATTCCGGAACACATCTCAACGAAATAAATCGTTAATGATTTTGAAATATGACTTAATTCGGGAGACTTAAACCTGTTATTGGTATGACTGTGAAATTTGTTTTTCATACTATGTTTAAGCCAATTTTGGTATTGGCAGACAAAGTATTTCCAGAGAAAATGGCAATGTTAATTAAAGTTTACCACACACACACACACACACACACACACACACACACAACCGAACACTGGGTTAAAACATAGACTCACTTTGTTTACACAAGTGAGTCAAAGAACACACACGCGCGCGCGCGCGCGCGCACACACACACGTCTGTAGTGTATGTTATCAAAACTACGCTACTGCAAATATGAATACACTGATACTTATACATAGATATACGCATGGCAGCAAAGGGAGATTCTTCTTTTCTTTTTTTCTTTTCTTTTTTGCCAAAGGGGAGCATAATTCCATACGTAACACAGAGTAAAAAGAGAATAGTATGATAAAAATGTAAGACAGGGACAGAGGCACGCTGATATGCGATAGACTGGATGGGCGGCGGAGGGTGAGGGGGGTTCCCAGCCGTCAACCGTACACAAGTGACAAACAGTATCAATGAGATGAGCAAAGCATAACACATTATGACATAAGGTGGGAAAGGAATTGTTTTTTGAAGGTGGTTGCGCAATGGTGTTGCTTAATTGCTTCTGGGAGTGAGTTTCATAGGTGCCTGAGTAAACCAGACTGGATTTAACATATCAGTTCTTGGGACTGGAATATGTACTTTTGGGGGCTTCCTTGATGAACTTACAGAAAATGTGTTTATCAACGTTGGTGGTGCATTCCCTGTCATAATTTTGTGCATTGTTATTCGTTTGCTGTACTCTAATCTACGGGTTAGTGGGAGAATATTCGCTTGTTTTTAGTCTGAGGCCAACGGGGAAGTCTTTTCAATGAGTATCAGTTTGAGCCCCCGTCTATGAAGATTCAGTAATTGCTGACGGATTTCATATGGAGAGGCGGGTCGTTTATATATATTGAGAATAGTAAAGGGCCTACGATAAACACTTGAGGAGAGTGAAAGAGACGAACGGTGGAAAGTGGGGTGGGGAAGAGTGTTTAGAGAGAGAACACATGACACTGAGAAAAAGATATATCAACGGCACATTAGTACAACAATGTGTATATTTCATATCTATGGCTTCAGTATACATTGATTTTTACATCGTGCTGTAATCCGAAATCCTGCTCTACAAAAACAAGTTTTTACACGAATAGAAATTTGTTCACTTTTGACAAGTTTTCCATTAAAATTTTATTCGCATGTTAACAACCAGTTCATACTGCCTCGGGATCATCAACACTGGAGACTGTCAAGGTTAATTTCTTTTCAAATAATTATGATAATCAAGCTTGTTTCTACTAGACTACGTGGATTAAAAATACAAATAATCACATGAATATGCCATACACACTCACAAGAACGACAAATACATTGGTTGATCTTAAAGGCAAGCACTAACTGATAATGAGTATATACTAATGTATGTGTACCTGTGTGCATCTGCGTGCGCGCGCGCGAGTGTGTGTCCATCTAAATGTGAGTTCAAATACTTTTCCACACCATCAGAAACGAGTGTTTGTCTGAAAGTTGTGTGCTGGAAACGGATCAATAATATCCTAAACATCCTACATAGATCAGCATTTCATAGTTCTACGGTGATAATTATAGATGTATCAAAGTTTCAAATCTGTTTTTATCACTGTTCGACTTCGATAAATCGAACAAAGTTGCCAATAGCATTGAACGGACTGTATGAAAGATAATCACTCCGGAAATATCCAGTTCTTTCGGATGAATTCTCCAACACAGAACAATTCAGACTGAAGGTCCATTACTGCCTGTCTGTCCGATCAAGGTTGGCACTGAAAGAAAATAAATAAAAGACTACGCGTTGTCGGAATATGTGAAAACGAACGCTCAGTATTGGAAAATTCCGAATGTTTCTCTGTGAATAACGGTGGAAGTTAATGTCTGCTTGTATTTATCATTAAGTATATAAGAAATAAAAGATAAAAATAAACCCGCAAATGAGGGGTGCAACACGTCAGTAGGCCTAGCGGACAATGCAAAAGAAGATTACTTTTGTAATATTGAATCAGAAAGTCGTTTGTTGATATATATGAAATGCTACAGTTCTTTCGTGAAAGGTATGTTTAATGCATCAGACGTGCGCGTTCTCCTGCATAATAGATGTAGATCAAAGGCCTAACGTATGCAGAACGATTCAACAGTAATGGACTGTCTGCCATCATGGCTGCCTTTGATTACAGCTCCCGACTAAAAATTTCAGTGGGTCCATTCTTATTAAATGAGTACCCTCTTTACTCGTATGCAGGAAACACGTCAACACTGTAGTTCACATTATTCTGTGTGTTCTGTTCAGAATTTCATTTTCTTTTCTTGTTACTGTGGACAAGAAATATAATGCGAGGCCATCTTTGAACCACACATTCCGGCAACGAAGCGGAGAAGACGTAATCAAATCTTGTGGATCCGGATGCGAAATAAACCAGAGACAAAACGAAATTAAACGTTAATTACCAGGAAATCCGGGTTTACCCGGAAGACTTACAACACGTGATTGGTATAAAAGGGGAAAATATCTATGTTTAATCCAAAGTTGGTATACATACAAAGTATTTCCAGAGAAAATGAATGTGATTAAGTGGAAATACCTTGGCGTTAAAGATGGCCTGACACTTGAAGAAGCCTCTATGAGGGGAACGTTGTGTGAATCATCTACTTCATCCAGGTCATCTTTACCACCAAGGTATTTCCACAATGTACGTGTAAAAAAAAATAAATAAATAAACAAACAAAAAAGAAAACACACCTGCAGTCCATCTTCATTTTCTTGAAAGTTTAACACAGAGAGAGAGAGAGAGAGAGCCGAGACACCGTGTTACTACATAGAATCACCTTGTGTAAACACACACGTGAGCTCCCCTCACCCCCCGCACCCGCCCCCCTACCCCCAATTAAAAAAAATAATTTCACACACCACACTAAATTCTTGACCAGCTGATATATCATCTTCGGACTTTCCGTAAAATGTATCCTATAATCCGACACAATGTTATGATGTCATGTGAGCAGTTAGACAATCGTGAAAAGTTTTCCCCACACCCCTTCCTGACCCCCACCTAGTTATTAAGAATTGGACATTGAATAGTTCAGCCATTCCCTCCACCACTGCCACCCCCCTCTCTCTCTCTTACCGTCTCCATCAGTTCCTCTCTTCCTCCATCTTTTCTCGAAATAATATTCATGTTTTCGACTCCCTGTTTCATATAACCTGAACCACTAGAGCCAATAGGAAGATAGTATTTCCTGTCAGGAAGACGACAAACATAATCCAGTCCACCTGAAAAGCCTTGGGAACCTTCGGTGAAGCATGACATACCCATCTGAACGGGGCCACGGGGGAGTGCTCGGCCGTGTCCACACTTGCAGACTGTTCTGGTCCCTGTGGGGATGTCTGCGCATGATGAGGAGGAACTCTGGGCTTGACTGGGGTGGGTGACACAGCGTTGTTTATGGTATGTCTGGTGGACACACACAAAGGTGCGTACGTAATATGTATCCACAAGCACGGGCGCGCATGTACACGTGCGCAAGAATTGTGTTTGTAATTTACCATTGTCCCTAAAATATATCAAAGGTTAAAGGCCCACTGATAGCCATTCACAGCCGTAGAGGCAGCGAATTCCAATGCCATGTATCTGGCGCTAGGCATGGGAAGCTGTCTAATCTCTACTTCCGCCGCTTTAATTTCCCCCAACCGGTAAGGGCGCAATAGCCGAGTGGTTAAAGCGTTGGACTTTCAATCTGAGGGTCCCGGGTTCGAATCTCGGTGATGGCGCCTGGTGGGTAAAGGGTGGAGATTTTTCCGATCTCCCAGGTAATCATATTTGCAGACCCGCTAGTGCCTGATCCCCCTTCGTGTGTATACGCATGCACAGGATCAAATACGCACGTTAAAGATCATGTAATACATGTGAGCGTTTCGTGGGTTATAGAAACAAGAACATACCCAGCAAGCAACCCCCCCCCTCCGAAAACGGAGTATGGCTGCCTTCATGGCGGGGTAAATATACAAAACAGTCATATACGTAATATGTTACATGTCTGTCTGAGTGTGTATGTGTGCGTACCTGAAATTTGATTGAATGACGCAGGAAACGAATGATGAGCGCCCAGTGGCAACCGTCAGCCGGCTCTACCCAGGTTGGCAGCCTGTTGTGCAAATGACCCCGTATTTGTAAAGCGCTTAGAGCTTGGTCTCGGACCGAAGATAGGCGCTATATAAGTATCCATATCAATTAATCAATCAGGTACCCATTCACACCTGGGTGGAGTAAGGAAAATCAGAGTAAAGTGCCTTTCCAAAGGACACAACACCATGCCAAAACAGGCCTCAATTTCTGGAAACTAAACACTGGGTGAGAAACCCAATGCATAACCGAATCTGCCACGGTGCCCTCGAAAACAATAGGGGTTTACGAAGTTTTAAAAAAAATATGGTGTCTTTCCACTCAACTTCATGGAGAACTTGCAAAATGGCCATGTTTCACAACAGAATGCACAGTAAAAAGGCAGTAATCGACGCACCTTACAACGATATAGTGGTTTACTTGCCAAAGACAGTAAACGCTGAGCACAACATTAATCAGACATGTCAATCCTGCTACTGTCAGTTGCGGTGCATCAGTTCCATCCGGAAATATCTGCCCATTGAAGCAACATCTAGACTTGTTTCTCTCATTCTCTCTCGCCTTGACTACTGTAACTCTCTATTGTCTGGGTTGCCTGCTTCATCCATTCAGCCCCTTCAGTCAGCGCATACACAACTCTGCTGCCTGACTCGTCCTCAGACAGAAAAGATCTGAGCACATCACTCCTCTTTTGCAACATCTCCACTGGCTTCCTGCCTCACACAGAATATAAAGTACAAGATCAGCACTCCATGTTATAAATGTATTCACAAATCTACTCCTTCCTGTCTCTGTGGCTGCCTTCACCTCAACACTCCACCTCGCTCACTACGATCGGCTTCGGATCCACTCTGTTTACGCATACCCAGATTCAAACACTCGACTGTTGGCCGCCGTTCTTTCTTATGTCTCTGGACCTTGGAATTGGAATGAACTTCCTCTTTCGCTTCGTCAAGTCTCCGCACTCAGCTCTTTCAAGTCTGGCCTTAAAACCCACCTCTTCCCAAAATAGCCTCCCTTCCCTGCCTCTTCCTTGTCTTCAGTTTCTCCAGTTTTAGAGTTATGCATGCGTGTAAATGACTGGTGCGAAAGCGCTTTAATTTGTCTCTGCACAAGATTCAGCGTTATATAAATAGCATTATTATTATTATTATTATTACAACTGACTGAAGGCACCAAACCGGATAGGGTTAGGACAAAAGGTGTCAACCCAGACTCGTAGATTTAAATGTCTGCCACTACATTGACTCTGACATTGTCGAACGAAGAGATAATTCCTAGAACTTTCTCCATTCTCAAGAACATAATGAGCATTGTCTTCGACACACAGGACAACCAACAAGCAGTCCACAGAGCTCATGCCTGCCTTCGTTCCTTCTTGCTTA
The DNA here is from genome assembly GCF_041734735.1 of Babylonia areolata. Lineage (NCBI taxonomy): Eukaryota > Metazoa > Mollusca > Gastropoda > Neogastropoda > Buccinidae > Babylonia > Babylonia areolata. Next base: position 40,900,510 of record NC_134878.1, read on the forward strand.
GCAATAGACACGTAGTTAACAAACCACGCTTTCGAACATTCTAGACTTGTTTAAGACCCTCTTTTCAGCCTGCCAGAGATCCTGATAAATTCGCTCTCCTTTTATTTTCCCTGATCAAGCTTTCCTTGCGCTGACTCCTCTTCCTTGCCTGCAACAAAATTGCAAGCATGTGTGACCACAGCCATATCCATGTTTGGGCTCAGGAAATTTTAACATGACAAAAGAATAACGAGTGAAGATATGATTTCAAGTAAATGAACTGTTAGACATCTAAAAGCTGCCTGTGTTTATGCGTTTAGTTAGTTGTATCAATGCTCAGTATGATCATTGGTTTGGAAAGCATGTCCTTGCACCTTCACGATTTCTTTTCATGTTAGGTCGTGATAAAGTTCTTCCCGTCTCACTCTGTCTCTTGATCTGTTGTGTTCCATGTCACACTACTCTGTAAATTCTTATCTTCTCGTCGCATGCTTATCAGTATCAGTAGCTCAAGGAGGCGTTACTGTGTTCGGACAAATCCATATACGCTACATCACATCTGCCAAGCAGATACCTGACCAGCAGCGTAACCCAACGCGCTTAGTCAGGCCTCGAGAAGAAAAAAATGCTCAGTGTAAGTATAGACTCGATGTTTGGGAACTGCCAACAAATTAGATCGGACGCGCAAGGGAAATGAAATCTGTGTAGGAATATCCAAAAGCATTGACATATCTGATCGACCAACCCAAGGTTTTATAATCACTTTAAAGATATGTATGTTGTAGAACCAGGAGCTAAATGTAAGGACTACATGGAGTGCAAAGGTAACGCTATTATTTAGTATTTTGTATTTCTTTTTATCACAACAGATTTCGCTGTGTGAAATTCGGGCTGCTCTCCCCAGGGAGAGCGCGTCACAGCGCCAGCCATTTTTTCGTGTTTTTTTTGTTTTTGTTTTTTGTTGTTGTTGTTGTTTTTTGTTTTGTTTTGTTTTTTTCCCGCATGCAGTTTTTATTTGTTTTTCCTATCGAAGCGGATTTTTCTACAGAATTTTGCCAGGAACAACCCTTTTGTTGCCGTGAGTTCTTTTACGTGCGCTAAGTGCATGCTGCACACGGGACCTCGGTTTATCGTCTCATCCGAATACTCAAGGTCTAGTGGAGGGGGAGAAAGTATCGGCGGCTGAGCTGTGAATCGAACCAGCGCGCTCAGATTCTGTCGCTTCCTAGGCGGACGCATTACCTCTAGGCCATCACTCCACTGATACTTAGATGACAACCCCGGGATATGATTTTCACAACGGAATAATTCAGCCAGTGTTATTCCTCCATTCCTCCCGTTGTCCCGCAGTGCTGGGAGTTAATTTCTGTAGCCCGTTAACTGATAGAAAGGTACACATCCCTTGGCATCCCCCACAGCAGAAACAACCTTATTTCTCACATTGAGATAGAGCCCCCTGTTGTCTCACCCTCTGACAGCTGGCGGAGAGTAGTTCACAGATTCGATCACCTCCCCCTCCCCCGTGGCAGTTCTGTGAATCATTTCAATACCATCAGTAATGTTAGCATAATCAAATTACCCTTCCCCCCTGCCTCTCCATTCAACTTCTGCCCCCCCCCCCCCCCCCCCCCCCCCCATACCCCCACGTTTCATCACTACCAAACATACAATGGTCATACCTGTGATTTTCTTCTCTTTTTCTTTTTCCTTTCTTATCTTTTTATTTTTGGTGAACAGACTATAAACCAAAGAGAAGACACCCATACCTGGAGTGTCCCTCGAATGTGTGGCTGGGTTCTGCACTGGCTTCCTGCTCAGCGTGGAATTTCTTGAGGATGAGGAGAGTGGTCAGCAGCACCAGGACACTTTCCACACTGACCCCGATCAGCAGCTTCATGCTGACTGGTACAACGTCCAGCCCCCGGGGCATCGTGGCGCTGAAGAAGCTGGAGTGAAATGTCAACATCTACCGTCATCGTCCTTATCGCCTTTGTCGAAGTCGTTGTCGTTGACAACATCACCTCATCGTCGACGTCGACGTCGTTACCAACATCACCATTATCATTATCAACACATGCATGGCCATAGTACAAATTGTGACGCTGCTTGATTAGTAACTTAATGTTAAAAAAGGGGTTTAAAGGTCCGATAGCCTTTTACGGTTGTAGGGGCAATGAACTCATTTATGTTCACTGTGTCAAGGGCTCAGCACCGGAAGGCGGGGTCCAATCCTTTCCTTCCACCCCTCAAACATTCTCTTTGGTTAATATTTCCCCTCATTAAACGAAGAGAGTGAATTCAAACAGCAACCGGTTGTCTTTCATGTTTTCATCTCCTCCCACTCTGTCTCTTAGTAATTAATTGTTATGAAATATATCATGCCTTTACATTATTATTGCGACCAGAAGATACTTATCAAATCTTACCTTTGCTAAATTCAGAATCATCATTCATTCAGTTCAGGTCAGGAATAAACGAACTGAAAATCAATCAGCCGTTTTTTATTTGTTTGTTTTTGGTTGTTGTTGTTTTTTTCAGTCGCCGAGTGGTTAAAGCGTTGGCTCCCGGGTCAACATTTGTGCAGACCTACTAGCGTCTGAACCCCCTTCGTGTGTGTACGCACGCAGAAGATCAAATGTGCTTGTTAAAGATCCTGTAATACATGTCAGCGTTCGGTGGGTTATGGAAACAAGAACGTACCCAGCATGCACGCCCTCGAAAGCAGAGTATGGCTGCCTACATGGCAGGGTTGACAAAGAAAAGGCAGAGGATGCCGCTGGCAGTTCCTAGTCACGACTCTGCACGCAGGCGGCTGTGGGGTGATGGTCATCCGTTGCAGATGCGGCGCCCGTATCCTCCCACAGCGTCAGAGCAGCCCTTTTTAGGGACAGCACTGGTCTCCCCACATGGGGAAGGGGAGATAAAAGGAGTCCCTAAACAAAGCCTGCCTCACCTAGTACCTAGTAGGAAACCGCACCTACTTGAACATCCAACACTAGCGGTCGAAAACAACAGAAGAAAAGAACCAGGAGTCATGCCCTGACTCTGTGTGCCTGAAACGTTCGCACCCTTTTGGACAGAGACGGCAGACCAGAAAGGCGCACAGCGCTCATTGCTAGAATGCTTGATCGTTAGCAGGTGGACATAGCAGCCCTGAGCGAAACCAGGTTTGCCGGTGAAACCCAGCTGGAGGAAGTTGGATGGGGCTACACCTTCTACTGCATTGGGAAGCCAGATGGCACCCCAAATACCTCAGGTGTGGGCTTTGCCATACAAACCAAACTTGCACGACAGCTTGACAGCTTTCCACGTGGGATAAACGATAGGCTGATGACCCTGCGTCTGAAGCTGTCCAAGGACCGCTTCTCCAGTCATCAGCTGCTATGCCCCGACGATGACCAACCCTGATGACATCAAAGAAGCTTTCTACGAGGAGCTCAGCCGCACCTTTTCAGCGGCAGACAGAAAGGACAGGCTGGTCATCCTTGGGGATTTCAATGCCTGCGTCGGCGTGGACTTCTCGTGGCCAAAAGTCCTAGGACTGCACGGCACTGGCAAGTGCAACTCCAACGGACTGCTTTTGCTCTCGCTCTGCGCGCAGCATGGACTGACCATCGCCAACACCCTCTTCCAACAAGCGAACAAGGACAAGAACACATGGATGCAGCCCCGCTCCAAGCAGTGGCACATGCTGGACTATGTGATTGTCCGGCAGAGGGACATAGGTGATGTTTCCATTACGCGCTGCATGAGAGGAGCAGTCTGTTGGTCGGACCATCGCCTGGTACGCAGCAAGATGAACATCAGACTTGCACGCAAGCTCCAACCAGCCAGGCAGAAATTCCCTAGGAAGCTGAACATCCACTGCCTCCCTATCACCAAGGACGTGCTGTAGCAGCAAATCCAAGCAGCTCTCCAAGAAATTCCTGCATCGACTGATGTAGAAAAGGTATGGAGCGCCATTAGAGATGCTGTGTATACAGCAGCATCTGACCCACTCGGCTTTGTACAGAGGAGCCACAAGGACTGGTTTGACGAGAACGACTCTGGAATCTCCAAGCTCCTGAACACACTGCATATACGGCATCAGGATCACATTCCGATAAAGACTGATGCTCACGACATGAAGACCTTCCATGCTGGTCTCCGAGCTGTGTATGGGCCGAGAGTCACAGGATCAACCCCTGTCCGAGCCTTGGACCAGACCACCCTCCTGACAGAAAAGAAAGACATCCTTGCCCGCTGGGCAGAGCACTTCAACACCCTCCTCAACAGGGACTCGTCCGTATCTGACGAGGTAATTGCAGCCCTCCCACAGCTACCAGTCAATGACTCGCTAGCTGCACCTCCCACCAAGGCCGAGACCCTGAAGGCCCTGAAGCTGACAACGTCAGGAAAAGCACCAGGAGCGGATGGAATCCAGGCTGACATCTACAAGTATGGAGGCGAGGTGCTGACAGACTAGCTGACCGCCCTGTTCCAGTCTATCTGGGAGAGAGGGGAGGTCCCCCAGGATTTCAAGGATGCTTCAATTGTCCACATCTACAAACGGAAGGGAGACAAAACATCCTGCGATAACCACCATGGAATCTCTCTCCTCTGCATCGCCGGCAAGATCTTCGCCCGCATCATACTGAACAGACTGGTTGACCATGTCTCCAACACAGTCATCCCTGAAGCACAGTGCGGTTTCTGCTGAGGCAGGGGAACATGTGACATGGTGTTTGCCCTAAGCCAGATGCAAGAGAAGTGCCGTGAGCAGAACAAGGAGCTCCACGTGGTCTTTGTAGACCTGACGAAGATCTTCGACACAGTGAACCGCCGTGGTCTGTGGAAGATCCTCCTAAAGTTCGGCTGCCCAGACAGCCTAATCCAGCTGATTTCGTCATTCCACTATGGCATACAGGCAAGAGTACAGGAAAATACTGACATGTCGGATCTGTTCCCCGTGGTAAATGGAGTAAAGCAGGGCTGCGTCCTGGCACCCACACTGTTCTCCATTCTCTTCTCTACCAATCTGATTGACGCCTTCCAAGACTGTGATGGGGGCATCTACATTCGGTTTTGCACAGATGGCAAACTTTTCAACTTGCGGCGACTCCACGCCAGGTCCAGGGTGTTTGAGGCACTGTTAAGAGAGTTCCTCTTCGCTGATGACTACGCGCTTGCTGCACACACCCATGAGGACATGCAGTTCATTATGGACAGGTTCTCAACCTCCTGCAGGCGATTTGGACTCACCATCAGCCTCAGAAAGACCGAGTCCATGTACCAACTAGCTAGCTCACAGAATGCCAGTGTCTCCCCCCAACCTGCAATCAAGATCGATGACACAGAGATCAAGTCAGTCGACAAGTTTTGCTACCTGGACAGCACCCTATGCAGCAACAGAGCCCTTGATGCAGAAGTGACGCTGCGCATCATCAAGGCCAGCTCCGCCTTTGGCAGTCTCAGCAACAGGCTGTGGAACAACAAAGGCATCAGGCTCAGCACCAAAATCAAAACCTACAGAGCTGTTGTACTGACCACCTTGTTGTACTGCTGTGAAACATGGACGACGTATCGCTGTCACATTCAAAAATTTGAGCAGTTTCACCAGAGATGCCTACGAAAGATCCTCGGCATAAAGTGACAAGACAGGGTCTCCAACCTACAGGTCCTAGAGAGGAGCGGCCTGCCCAGCATCGAAAGCCTGCTGATCCAGTGCCAGCCACCTGCGCTGGACAGGACACGTTGTCCGCATGACAGACAGCAGGATCTCGAAGATGATTTTGTATGGCCAGCTGAAGGAAGGCCACCGTGAAATTGGAAGACCCTGCAAGCGCTTCAAGGACACCTTGAAGACAAACCTCAAAGCCTGTGACATAGACATCGCTTCCTGGGAAACTGATGCCCTTGACCGTTCTCGCCGGAGGATGCTGTGCTCTAGTGGCATAAAGACGTTTGAAAACAAGAGAACGCTGGCCATATTAAGGAGAAGCGTGAGCGAAGGAAGCAGGGCTCAACTTCTGGAGACGTTTTCCCTCGCAACAGCTGTTGGAAGTGCTGCGCATCCAGAATCGGCCTCTTTCCCATATGAGGACACACACCGACAGATGAGCCTGCCTGCCTACTCATCCGTCGGTCCGACGGGAGACTCCATTGTCACATGTATGTGTGCAACACGTGCATCTGTACGCAGGTATGCAGATCGGTGACCAAATGTTTACTTTTCTGAGTTCTGGGTTCTGAGTTCAGAGTTTTGGGTTCTTAGCTCTCTCTCTCTCTCTCTCTCTCTCTCTCTCTCTCTGTCTGTCTGTCTGTCTCTGTCTCTCTCTCTCTCATTCACTCGTCTCTGTAGCATGTACAAATATTTCTGGTAAAGCCAAAAATGCCTTGCTGTCTATAATGCAGAAGTTGTATTTACTTAATGGCAACTCTGTAGAACTGTTTATTTCAAACTTTGTGATTCACAGGTAAAACCTATCATGCAGTATGGGTCGGGATTGTGGAGGCTGGATAAAGCAGCAGGCCATTGTAAATCTGTCCATTTGTTTGCTATCAAAAGTTTCTGTGAGTAGATTCGAGAACGTCTAATGATTAAGTATATGGTGAAACTAATCAGTATCCAATACAATTATGTGAATTCTGCTGTCAATGCTGTTCGGTACTGGTTGAAATTATTGTCGATGGAAAATTACAGACTACCACATAGAGCCTACAAAATGTTATACTTCTTAGATGCCAATGGTAAGAAAAACTGGGTTTTAAATGTGCGCCTTTGTGCGAAAATGGATTTGGATATGTATAGTAAAATCAGGGTGTTGGTTGTATTAAAAGTTTCATATACACTCTTTGCCAAAGGTTGACTGATGACTGCAGGTGGCAAAATTGGAATCTGTATATTAGAACGAGTGAAAGGGTTAGTTTTTATAGAACATTTTCCAGTAATCATGATTTGAAACTTCATTGATTGTTAGACATTGATAGACACCTTTCACACAAAAACAGAGTAATGTTAGAATTTAAAACCAACGGGCCCATTGGAGCAAACAAGCAAATACAAGAACCATTTTCCCCCAAAACTGACAAAATTATATCAAAAAGAAGTGTGCATTGGAAACGGAACAGAATTTAAGAAGTTTAAACAACGTGCATTTTTTCTTTTCTGAAAACAGCAATTGGAATTTAACGGAGTTTGGGTGGGTTCTATAATATTTAGGTGAACATTGTCTGATTCTGCCAAAAATGTGGCACACGAATAAATAGTGAAACTCATCAGCAATGTCGTTTGTTGAACTCTCATCAACGATTTCATTTCTGGGTAAACCTTCAAATCGCTGTTTATTTAGATGTGGTGCATTATTCATTGTTCTTGACTACTAACTCATTTAAACAATCATTCGGTAAAGTGATCATCTCGACCAAAATTCTATTAAAACATCTTACAATCAATATACATAACATCGTTGTCAACAAGCCGATACCAATTTTGCACAAAAAAGGAAATCTTACACAGCGCTTAAATCTCTGGGATGCGCATACAGTTTTTGCTGGTTCAACCAAAGATTACTTAATCCAGTTTCATTAAAGGCAGTTTGAATACTTTCAAGTATTGGTTCGGTTCTGGTGTATGTTGGTTCTATATAAACTGAAGAGGTATAATCATGTAAACTAACGAAGACAGCTTTAGAAGTTCTTTGGTTTGTAACGATCGAGCTCAAACCACTACCATTCTGGTTTTTAAACAGATAGATACAGGACTGTCTAGTTTCAGAACTAGTTTGTAAAATTTCAGTTGCAATTTTTCCACAATATAATTATATCACCCCAACCCCCAAATTCACAACCACGTGTAAATACATAAAAAGTGTTTTGTCAACTAATTCAATGATAAGATCGACAGGGAGCTTCGGTTGGTCAGGTTTCCTCAAAAGTCACTTTGAACCTCATTTTTGTCCTCACTGATATTTAGATCAGGGAATACCCTAACTTTGCCCCCAAAGAAAATTAGAACTCTACACATTTTGGCATTCAAATTCAACTTCCGTTCTTCACAATGCTGTCTGAACGCGGTCAGACCATTCTGCATGCCGTGACTATCTGAGAAAACCACTGCATCGAATGCGTATGAAGGGTTTCCAAAAGTATCAAAAGTTCACTTATATTCATTTTCCTAAAGTGATCAGCATCTCATCAGCAACAGGCGCAAATCCATCTAGGAGGGCTTTTATGTCATTTAAAAACAAAGCAAACATTAGAGGGGAAAGAATTTTCCTTGTGTGACCCCACCACTTTAACTTTAACTGTATCTTCCCCCCTCTTCTCCACCAAATCATAAACTGACCCAAAAAGCCTTCCGCACGGAGCCATTGTGAGTGAGCGTTTGTCTCGGAGTGGAGGCTATCACTACGTCCCTCGACCCACAGTCCCCACATGACCATGCCTACACCGAAGACCTTTAACACAAACTCACTACAGATGTGGAAGTGGTGGGATAGTCGAAGCTGGCCATTAAAAGGGCACAGAATTTGAAATAGTTTGGAGTAAAAATTCCCACAAAGCGGCTGTAGCGTTCCTTTAAATCCTTTAGTCCCGCACCAAATATACCGAGGGGAATGCAAAGGAGGACGAACGTACCTGATGAACACGGAGGTGGAGACACACATGGTGACCAGGAAAGAGACCTTCTCTCCACACTGCAGAGGCACAAGGAAGACCAGCACGTTTAGGTAGGACGTGATGATCAGGGGCTGTATCAGACACACACTGTAAAACGTCGTCTTCCTGCGCAGTTCTACCACCACTTCGGGCTGCGGATCATCGCTCACTCCCAGGTACATCCTCGTGCTTACATTCGTTAGCAGCCACTCGGAACCCAACGACAACGTGTCGGACAGATCCTCATCAATGACTTCTTTCCCCACTGACCATTCGATAAATGGTGACATGGTGAAAAACTTGATTGAGCATGTTTGTTTGTCATAAGGATACCACTTGAGGTCATGGGACAGGCCGTTTGTGGCAAAAAGGGAATTGTAACGGTTATGTGTCCTTCGTGTGTTACGTGCATGAACTTGCTTTCTTCCATGACCTCTTTTAAGCTGGCTGAGTTGGGAACAAAGACCCCCGGGGTCCAAATGGAGTCCGATGGCAGGATGATTTCCTCCAGGCCGCCATGAAGGGCAGTGTCCCACGCCAAAGCCTCGTCACGCCAGTCCAGGAATATCACCAGACCGCTTGTTATTGTCTGTTTTATGTCGTTCACATCTACGATGGAAACTATTCTGAATTCGGCGTTGACAAGAACCTGTCAGAAAATGTGCGGCTCAGTTACTCTGTGTGTGTGTGTGTGTGTGTGTGTGTGTGAGTGAGTGTCTGTGCATGCTGTCGTTCGTCGTGTGCGTGCAGAATTTAATCTCATAATTCTTTTATTCAAAGTTCTTTGAATGAACTTAAAGTTTACCCTGGCGATACATGTTTCATCGTTCACCCATCCCATTTACCCTGACCACCGCTTAAGGTCTGTATAGTCATCATCCAGAACGCAACTCCATTGTCTCCTGAGACTGATGGATGCATAATCTGTCCCAACAACTGTTGTAGGATTGACAGTTGGTAAAATCAGTGTGTAGATCAACTGTGAACCATCTCTTTTTTGCATTGAAAAAAAGTGGAATCCATTTTTTCAAATACAACTTTCCATGAAATGTTGTGGGTCGCAACAATATGAAAAAACTTCGAGAAATTAAAACATTAACAGGCATGCATTAAATTGTCCATTGAGGAAATATTTGTGGGTAATAAACATACATATTATAACAACCCTTATTATTCTGTGCAGAAAATTACTGACCTTGGCTTCCCCCTTGTTTGTGTACACCAAAGGAACCGTTCGCTCCTGGGACACGGAGAGGCTTCGCAAGTGCTGGGTCAGTCTGGCCGTGGCGGTGCGCATCTTCATCAGAATGTTGTCATCGTTCTTCTCACCTACTGAGTCAGCTGCCGTGGTGTCGTTCGTGTTCTCTGTAAGGTTCGCCCTCATAGATCGTTTCCTTCTTCCTTGGACATTGTTATCAATCGTCTGTTTCTCAGCCTTCACTGCAATCTCAGCTGTGTCGTCGTCATCGGCACCAGGCGGCTCTGCTGCAGGGCGGTTCTTCCTGGTGGCCGGTTCTCCATTGCCCTCTTCTTTCTCGCTCGCTTTCTCGTTGGTTGATATTGCCATGTCATCGTCTCTGTCAGGACTGGACTCTGAGAGTTCTCTCACCGTTGAGATGGCGTAGTAAGTTCCCCACACAACGAGAACAGCGAGAAATGCTTTCCAGACGAATCCCATTGTTTGGTTTCACGTAAACCGACTTTTCTGACACTACTGGGATCCAGAGCTTCTACAATTATGCATACTCTATAGTCACTAATAGTCATGGAAACTTTTCCCTTTTCTGTATTTCTTTGAGAGTCTGACACAGACTCGGCAAGCACGTAAATAATAACGGAAGTCTCAACAACTGGGAAACTATACAACAAGAGATCACTGGTGCCAGATCTTACAGAAACCAGTCTTAGAAGTCAATCTTGGGATTTTATGCCGCAGAACATCCCGGTGCACCGTATTTCGACAACGCGCGTTTCGTCCACGCTCGTTTCGCCTCCGCGCATTTTTGCCTATGCGTGTTTCGCCCACAGATTGTCAAGTACGTTCCTTTCGCCTACGCCTTATGCATCAGATGACAGAACTATAAACATCCAAATCCTTTTTCATTGAGTTTATTAACAGCATTGATATAGGTTGAAATGTGCATCCTACATGTGAACTGCATATGAGTATGCGTCCAACATTTCCATTATTCTTTGGCCCACTCACAAAGGCTCACAAACGAACTTTCGTCTGTGAATAAATATCCTCGTCTTTTCGTAGTGTGTTCAGTCGTATAATCAGTGATTGACTGCTAGTCGGGTGACTAAAGATATATTGTATCCGTGCAAAATGCATTGCCTGATTCGGTTTTAGAAGTTGAAGTTGAAAAAAACGTTTCTACCAGGAAATATAAGCATGACTTGACCTGCTGGCGAAACTAACGAATATGAGTGTGTAGGCGAAACGACCCTGTTGCCATGGTGACGGAAGAGGGGGCCGGGTTTGGAGAACAAGGCGCAGGTGAAACGCGCGTAGGCTACCCGAACAACCAGTTTCATGAAAGGATTTTGTTGGTTTGTTTGGTTGGTTTTTTGTTTGTTTGTTTGTTTTGTGAGAATACGGACTATCGATAATGCAATAATACGCATGGATTTAGAAACTGTCAACTCTGCCCCCCCAATACCCCCAATAAACAGCCGTCAGGGACAGACAGCAGTCACCTTTCCTCCACACTTTGCTCGGATCTGTCCTCACTGTGCAGAGATCTTAGTTGAGCTCGTTTTAAATGTTTGGGTTTTGTGCTGATTTATATCAGTGTGTCGTCATTGTTGATTACTTGATTGGTTGTGTGCGTGTGATCGCGCGCGTGTGTCTATGTGTGTGTGTGTGTGTGTGTGTGTGTGTGTGTGTTAGGGCTGTGGAGGATGCACTGCACTGCACATCACTGTATCAGGTTATCTTGCCCAAGGGGCTGTTCTGGATGCATTACAGAAAGGTGCTGTGGACACAATATCGATTTAGCCTGATACTACCGATAATTTTCTTCCTCCTGTGTGGGTGGGTGTGGGTGTGGGTGCGTGCGTATGTGTGTATGTGTGTGTGTGTGTGCGTGCGTGTGTGTGTGTGTGTGCGCGCGTGCGTGTGTGTGTATGTCACTGTGTGTCTGTGTGTGTGGTTGTGTATGTCTGTGTGTATAAGAGAGAGAGACAGGGATAGAGAGAGAGTCAGAGACAGAGAGACGGAAAGAGAAAGACAAAAACGAGACAGAGGGTGTAAGTGTATATCCAAGACGCTCCGCAGAATGTGAAATCAATCTCCATAGAAAATAATTAAAACAAAGCAATGCAAATATGAATAAGAAAGCAATATGTTTTAGCACCATAACTAGCTGTTTCTTTCTGCTTTGAGCCGTGTGTTGGATTTATCGACCAGTCTCACTCAGATAATAGGCCTGCAGTGCAAACCTTTAGTCTGTGATCATTTAACAATGACACTGAACTTTGTCGCCACAACCATCACATCATATTTCTCTGTTATGGAAACAGGTACAAAAAAAAGTATCTATCAATTGTCTAAAATTAAACACTTTTTGGATCTTCACTGTCGAAAACTATTTGTCAGTGCTTATACAGAATCACACATTAACTGTGCTTCTACAGCCTCTATTGGTATGCACAGAAGAGCTGTAGAACTGATTCTTTTCAAATCTTCATCATTGACTATATCTGATCATAAAGCTCTCGATATCCTCCCACAAACAAAACTTCTATATAACAAAGGCCTGTTTATGTTCAAAATCATATCTGGATTTGCTCCCCCCTCACTAAAGAATAAATTTGTAACCAACACTCATCGTCATGTTTCCAGTTCAAATTACATTTCAGTAAATCAATGATTCACCCAATAAAATCATTTCATTTGAGAGCAGAGAAGCGTCTTCCATCATTAGTGTGAACTTATCCAACCAGTCAGCGTGCTTTGCAGGATTCCTATAAATAAAGCCTATAAGAAACGGTTCCGATTTTTTAACTCACTCAGTATGGCCAGTCCTCTCTTCTCCTCTACACAGACCTCTCGAATGTCCAGTGGGTGTCTGAATGACCCAGCCTTTAGCTTCCGTCGTCAGAATTGTGGTATTCTTTGTCCACATTCACGTCTTCAGTATAAGAGCCTTCCGCTTGCAATATTTTGATGATGGTAATTGGGGTGAAACGTTGTTAACGTCGTCTCTTTCGCTGTTCGTATGGAAAGAGTTAAAGTGTACCTCGATCCATACTGATTCAACATGGTGGTTTTCGAGTGATTCAATTCTTTTGAAATTGGTATGTTCATGAACATAAATAAATAAGCCCGTTTCCTTTGGATTGAAAGGATCCTTACGAACGACATTATATCCAGCCATGGTTATGTCAGAGTCTGACTTATGTTCTGATAATCTTGTTTCAGCAAATCCAAAAATTTGAAAGTTTTTTTTTCCAAAATTATTCAGTATACCAGAAACATCAGATAACTTATATGATTGACACTCTCAAACCTTCTGCCAATGGCCATGCATCGTGCGTCTGGGGTGTGTTAGCATTCAGGATTTTCTAAACATATAAGTAATGAAAAATTAAATAAACAAGAGACAGGACAATCTAAATTGTATAGGAACAATAATATCAATAATGATGTCAAGTAGACAGGAAGCAAATTGAAGAAAATGTAAATTTTGAAGATCAAACACTATAAGGAAGAAACATTCAAGAACGCGAAACCAATTAAATGAGCAATTATAGGGTAGATAACAATTTCACGTTATGATGACGGGTGAATATACATATATATATATATATATATATATATAGAGAGAGAGAGAGAGAGAGAGAGAGAGAGTTTCAAATTGTTTAATGTCAGACCGCATAAAGCACAGATTCCCTCGTCCTAGCTGTAAAAATGATTCTCTAACCAATCATGTGGCTGAAATGTTATCGATCCGGCAGCAGAACAGAGATGGCGAACGTGTGAGAACCCACACTGTGACAGAGGAAACATTGCTGTTGCTCCACGCTTGGTGTCCGTAATGAACATCGCCTCCTATTCAAAAGATATGTCTTTTTTTTTTTTTTAAAGATGCGAGATGTTCAAAATGGCAACATACATTCTAAATTATCGATTACAAGTGTACGAGCATGGCCACGTACAAGAGATCACCACAAATTGATAATTAAATAAGTAAATGAATTATAAGTAAATTTCAAAATAGTGTTTGCCCATGAATGAGATGACAGACTCTTTCATGCGAGATGTTTGATGCATCAAAAAGGAAACCGCGATGACTGGCAACATGTCCATGTTCCAAACTCTTTATATCACATACAATCACTTTCCAGTTTTAAAAGATCATTGGAAACCCTAGATTTACACTTCTGATAATTATTGAGATTATGTACTGTGCAGTGTATGTTTTGAGCACGCAAAAGCTATTCATTCATTCCTCATGAACTGCGTGGTTTGGGTTTTTGTTTAGGAATGAAATTAGCTTCTTTTATTTTTTTTAACCAACTGTCGTGATCGAACCTTCACCATGTGCACGGAATGTGGTTTTGTTCCTTTCTGGCTCCGATTCATAGAATGATGCAGAAGAAAGATAATGCTCTCTCTCTCTCTCTCTCTCTCTCTCTCTCTCTCTGTCACACACACACACACACACACACACACACACACACACAAGCACGTGTGTGGACCGACCAATAGCCAGACGCTGAAGAGTGGAATGGTGAATGGTCGTTGTCGTGCTGCTTGCTTTGTTTGCTGTATTGAGTAATTGAGTTGGGTGAGACAGTTCCAAACCACACAGCATTCACGTTAATGCATCTGACCGGACGTCACTACAGTGCCATGAACAATGCAGAGGGTTACTGGTCATCAAAAAGCTTTCAGAGCACGCGCCCACACACACTGGCTCACACACCCACACACCTACACGCACCCACCCACCCACACACATAAACACGCGCGCGCGCGCGCGCGCGCATGTACACACATCCAAACATACTCAAGTATACAAGTACGTGATCTCTCACGGCCTCTCTCTCTCTCTCTCTCTCTCTCTCTCTCAGGTCTGAGACTTGAACAACGTGACCTTATGATGTCAGCCAATAGGTCGTTAAACTCTACCTCTTTTGCTTGACTCGCACTGACCAAAAGCAAACGTCGGAAGAGAGTAAACTGTGTTCGCCACTCTGACCACTTCGGTGTCCACTGTGTGCTGCTAAGCGCAACTTATGTGTTGCTATCACGAGTTATGGTCGACAGATCTTATGTGAATGCACTGTTTAAAAGTTTTCAGCTACGGTTTTATTTTGTAGGAAGATTGTTTCATCACAAAAAAGCATTTGTTTACAATCCGCACGTGATGCAAGGTGTTTTTTGTTGTTGTTTTTTCAAGTGGGAGAGAAAGCCAAACATGGATGAAGTTTCTTAGTTCCTCTTATTTGCTTCCCTGTGCGTTTGCAGTTTGTAATTTGTTTAAAGCTGTATTGATTTTCTATAGGAAAAACTTTATGCACGTCTACATTTTCAGGGTGCATATGAATGTCTGAAGCATGTGTTTTGAGTTTGATGGGAATATGTGACATGAACTGGTTCATTTCTCTGCCGCGTACAGAACGTCACATCACATTTTGATGAACGCGCTGACACGTATGCCAGGCCACAGATCTTTTGTTGTTGTTGTTGTTGTTGTCTCTCAGCTAGATTTTGAAGGACAATTAGAAAGGACATATCAGTCTGGAAACCGAGTTGCGCCTTCCCGAGATATGATTTAACCTATGATCTCCTCATGCGATTTGCCCGGAAAGTATGCCTGGCTGTGTGCGCATTTTATCACCTGAATTGGATGGGTTCAGGCCAGCTAGATACCAGTCCTGTCAACAACAGCACACCATCCAGTAAGCCAGCAGGGGGACCTGAAGAGAAAAACGAAGAAAGAGGAAAACGCTTTTTGTTGCAAACCAGCGCAGTGACAGTGTGAACAGCAAGATCCAGCGTCAAGCAGACGTAAGGAGGAAGAAGTATACAGACATACTGAGCAGACAGTGGCGATTGACGACCGTTGACAACACACCTGTGGAATCTCCCCGTCTCGTTAGAATATTCCATCCCTTTCGAATGCACAGATCAGTCTCTAGAGACACATAAAGCACCACTCTCTAGAGACACATAGAGCACCACTCTCTAAAGACACATAGAGCACCACTCTCTAAAGACACATAGAGCGACACTCTTTACAGACACAAAAAGCACCACTTTCATAGGGCACGACTCTCTACAGAGCACCACTCTCTAAAGACACATAGACCAACACTCTCATAGAGCAACATTTTCTAAAGACACATAGAGCACCATTTGTTAAAGACACATAGAGCAACACTCTCATGGAACAACACTCTCTAAAGACACGTAGAGCACCACTCTCTAAAGACACATAGAGCACCACTCTGTAAAGACACATAGAGCAACACTCTCATAGAGCACCATTTTCTAAAGACACATAAAGCACCACTCTCTAGAGACACACAGAGCACAAAGAGCAACACTCTCTAAAGACACATAGAGCACGACTCTCTAAAGACACATAGAGCACCACTCTCTAAAGACACATAGAGCACGACTCTCTAAAGACACATAGAGCACCACTCTCACAGAGCACCACTCTCTTAAGACACATAGAGTAACACCCTCTACAGACACGAAAAGCAACAGTCTCCAGAGACACATACAACACAACTCTCTAAAGACACATAGAGCACCGCTCTCTAAAGACACATAGAGCGCCACTCTCATAGAGCACCACTCTCTAAAGACACAAAGAGCACCACTCTCATACAGCACCACTCTCTAAAGACACAAAGAGCACCACTCTCATAGAGCACCACTCTCTAAAGACACAAAGAGCACCACTCTCTAAAGACACAAAGAGCACCACTCTCATACAGCACCACTCTCTAAAGACACAAAGAGCACCACTCTCATACAGCACCACTCTCTAAAGACACAAAGAGCACCACTCTCTAAAGACACAAAGAGCACCACTCTCATACAGCACCACTCTCTAAAGACACAAAGAGCACCACTCTCTAAAGACACAAAGAGCACCACTCTCATACAGCACCACTCTCTAAAGACACAAAGAGCACCACTCTCTAAAGACACAAAGAGCACCACTCTCATACAGCACCACTCTCTAAAGACACAAAGAGCACCACTCTCTAAAGACACAAAGAGCACCACTCTCTAAAGACACAAAGAGCACCACTCTCTAAAGACACAAAGAGCACCACTCTCTAAAGACACAAAGAGCACCACTCTCTAAAGACACAAAGAGCACCACTCTCTAAAGACACAAAGAGCACCACTCTCATAGAGCACCACTCTCTAAAGAGGGAAGGGCTAGTCTTAACTGACCACATCACCCCTCTCCCTTCCACTACAAATTTACGGAAGCATGCGCTTCTTACATAATAGCCTGAGTTGAACCTCTTCCCACCCACTTTGCAGTTACTCGGACTTAATGGTTTATAGGTTTATTGTTGCTTTTAGTCCAGCCGACCGCACAGGGCCATATTAGGACTGTCAAACCATACGAATCTTCAACCGCGTCAACACTAAACTGTCACATACACATACAAAAAACAGCAAGATAGACACACATTTCACACAGTTCATGACACATTATCCTAACCATTTAGCTCCTATGAGCAAATAAGATTAGGCCGTGCTGAGGACGCCAGCCATCCCCAGATTACAAAACATCATTAAAAAAAAGGGAAAAAATCAACCAATACTTTAAAACCAAACGAAAAATGCACTAAAAAGGCCAGATAGACAAATAACACCGCAGAATGGACAGGTAGTGTTCATTCCAGTGTTGACATCTCACTACCTAATCGCCAGAGAAAAACAGCACAGATAGTACATCATGGACTGCAGAAAATAGAAACCAAGAGAGGCAAGGCCTTCAAGACTCACTTGTGATACACTAAAAAAAAAAAAAAAAAATTAAAAAAAGTCCAAGCTTTTTATGTATTGAATATAATTTCAAAATGTAATGTTTAAGCTGAGAAAGATCAGTTTAAAGCAAATTAAGTCCCCTAGCATTAATTACAGAGTAATTTCCCTTTTTTACTATCTGCACCAAAACGTTTCCAAAAAAAATAAAACTTCCATGCTTAGCAAAAGAAGTTCCTGTTTGAACAAAAAATGATAATAATGACTGCTCTTGTTGTTGGGTCAGAATATCAGATCAAAGTGCCAAGTTTAGAGAATACAAAAAATATAAATATAACAGTAAATGCAGTTTGCATATAATTAGGCTTCATTTATTATTTTTTTGTGCCCATCCCAGAGGCGCAATATTGTTTTAAACAAGATGACTGGAAAGAACTGAATTTTTCCTATTTTTATGCCTAATTTGGTGTCAACTGACAAAGTATTTGCAGAGAAAATGTCAATGTTAAAGTTTACCACGGACACACACACACACACACACACACACACACACACAGACAACCGAACACCGGGTTAAAACATAAGACTCACTTTTCAAAAAAGTGTCAAGGCTTGCTGCAGAAAAGAAAGGGGAATGGACTGGGAAGGCAGGAAAAGGAGACAACAGTGAAGGAAGAAAACAGGCAGAAATAAAGAGAGCACTTGTAAAGAGAAAATTTCTGGCACAGAATTTCCAGAAGGTGGGAATGCTGTTTATACTGAAAGGACCCCGACCACCCTATGGGGGGATGGGGAGGGGGGTGGGGGGTATTCGGACTTCTTTGCAGAATTTGACCATTGGCTGAACACTACTGACCTGCTTATAATTGCTTACCGTTACTGACCACTGCTGATCACTTAGCAAAAGTGGTCAGATGGCGCCGTTTTTGTCAGGTTATCATCACGCCTTGGCATTTTTTTGACCGCAAACTGACCGTTGCTGACCACTAACCGTTCAGGTTGTATTGTTTTGTGATAATTATTCAGCATTTGAACATCTTGATACAACTGTACCTAAATGGCCACTACTGACCATTGACTAACCACAACTGACCAACATCCAAACGTTTTCAGATGTTCCCGCGTGTTGTTGCTTTCCAGTGCAGATCTGTCCATGTGATGTCAATCTTCACATCCTTCTGTTAACGCTGACTCTGAACAGTAACATCTGACATAAATACGAGGAAACACCCACAGACGTTTCACTTTTCTTACTTTTTGAGGCACACAGACACGTGAGCACAAATGAATACTCACCCTGATTGAAATATTCACAGCTGAATGTGCGCAACGGGATTTCTCAAATGCCAACAGACAGACAGACAAACAAGCACACACACACACACACACACACACACACACACACACACACACACCAGGCTAGTTTGACAGGGTAATACTCCTGAATTACCCAAAACGAATTTTCTCGTCATTTTCTGTATTCCCTTTCACATATGATAATGTATTAAAGAATTAAAGCAATCGGATAAATGTATATATTTCACTTGAGAAAACCAGGTAAAGGGAAAGGCCCATTTAGCTAGCGTAGAATGACACCCCCAACCCCCAAACAACTAAGGAGGTGTAAAATCCAGTTAGGGGGGTCAGTTCTGACTAGGCCAATTTTACTCCCGGGGGTCATTCCAGGCAAGTGGAGAAAGACCCCGGGGTAAGTCTGGGCTAGCCAGATTTGAACACGGTGGGGGAAAATAGTCTGCTACACTGGTACTGCTGTGCATGCTACACATATGCCATTGACAGTTGTAAGCTTTACATGTGTGATAGAGTAAGTGGTGAATTTGGCTAGGGGCTTTAATTTATTTAAGAGAGATTTAAAGACTTAGCACATCCTTGCTCACAGCGCCAAGTTGTAACAAGGTACACTTGGTGGTAAAGGGCTGTGGTTTAGGGATGGATTCAATTTTTGTTTATAAAAGAACTGAAACCTTAAAAGGGAATAATTTTAATCTATATTGTGATGGATCTTTATCCTGTCATCAGATATTTTCAAGGATCAATATCCTGTCGGCGACGCCACTTTTGTAGCCGTGTACTGAGTGGTTATTCAAGGTACGGACGGTACAAATGAATTAACTAAAAATGATTAGAACTAAATTAAATGATGATTTACTGTATTAAAGGATAGACAAGAATTCCCGCGCACAGGCCAGGAACATATAGACGGGCCAGTCACAAATGGGTTTTTCTACTGTTTTATTTACAATAGTTATGAGAACATATGAAAAGAAGATATAAACTAAAGAAGAACAGGAGACTAGAAGAGAAGAAGTAATGGAGAAGACAGTGCCTGGAATGACACAAACAAATGTCATAAGCACAACATGTTGGCACAAGTGAATAGTAAAGCACATGTATACATATTACATGGAAAGACTATCACTCGGGTTTGGGATACGCAACAACATAATGCATATGTGTGAAGACCAAACACTGACATCAAATGACATTTCTAATACATTTAAATAGCGCAGTTAAAGTAATTGAAGCTATGCTGATTTAGTGAAAGTACACTGACAGTATAGATTAGGTAAAGCTTATACTGTGTCAAAGTGACTCAAATGAATCAGTTTATCATGTAGCACTATACTGGAGTAAGCCGTATAGGAGAAAGCATGATAACTCAATTACAATTAACAGACCGATACATATCAGGTGGTTTTAACCAATAACTGATATTAATCAAACACTATCTTGTAATCACCACAACAGAATACTACACACATCTTAGAGTACTGAGCATCAGTGAAACACTAACCTTCCTCAGTGACAGCAAATGAGAAGGAACGCATCATATGCACCCACTAGAATATTCTCGAACAAACTATTAGTGTCCAGAGACGTCACTGACTGTGACGTTAAGAAGAATCAAATGGAACACTGCTCCAAGCATATGACGACATGGCAATTATTTAGATCAATCATAGCCGAGCTGTGACTAACTTGTCAAAGCAATAACTGAACATACTCATATGAACACAAGTACTGTGTCGAACAATACAATTTACAAATCAACACATTCTACACACTAGTACTTACAGTGATAGTAGCGAGGTGTCAGCCCTTGTGAGAACACACATGACACACACTCACACTGCCCGTGACGCAGCAAGAGAGACAGAGAGAGAAGCTCTGGTCAGATGACTGACCAGGTATGAAATGACCACTCATCACTCACTGTGCCAATTTATGCAGGTTAAGTGGACTACAAAGACAGTCACGTGTGCTGCAAAGCAGATCGGCACTAATCAGGCCAAATCCAACGTCAACTGTGTTTCGAACAAGGTGTTCAGTGACAGATTTCTAAATGATCCCTGAACTGATTTACGTCGGATAAGTTGCAAAAGAAAGAGCTTAACACCTACTTTATAATGTATATAAAATGAAGTGTTGATTATTTAAGATGAATTTATAATCTTACTTTAAGTCACCTAAACAGGGTTAGTTTTAACGAGCTCATCGCTGAAAATTACAAACTGCGTTGAATCAGTTTAAAGTAGGCAAACACAAATGGAATAGACTTAAAGATGGAATTGCGACGATTCTGCCAGTATATAATACTTGTAGTTTACTGATCCGTCAAAAGATATATTAAATACGATGGAACAGAAACACAGATTCCAGCTCAGCTAATACGTACTGTGACTTGACACTGGTCGAGCCGTGAGTAGGTTGTCTGGTGAAGAGGACAAAATGATGTAAGCGGAGTGACGTCACACAATCTGTGAGGGACAGCAGTTAGTTGCGAAAACTGTCGTCTGCTGTAGCTTGTGCGTGAATCATTATCTGAAGCCTAAGAGCACTGTCTGAAGCAGGATGAAGCTAAGTGCTTGGTCATGGATTTGATATTGGAAGGAAACTGGATTTATTTGGACCAAAAAGATACGCTGTGGGTTTATTGTCTTACATGTAGGAGGCTCTACGATGTTAGATGCGTACCATTCTGGAGATGACATGCATTACATAAGTGAGAACTGAAGTGTGGCCAGGCGTTTCTCCTGGTGAGGCAAAATGAAAAGAATACCCTCCTTTGTGATCTCTCTTTTCCCTTTCCATGCTTGACGTGACGTCACCTTGGGGACTGGGATTAAAACTCTTCACAAAGCCACCTCCCATCTATTACGTTAGGAGTAAACATGACATGGCGTCAGAAATATCAGAAAGGCGAGGAAGTTAAGACAAATCAACAGAAAAGAGGAGCGTGAGTTGTGATCTTTTCTATCGATTCAAAGATGTCTGAAAGTAATGCAGGAATTCAGCAAAGGGGCCCGCCTTCAACGAAACAGTTCACAGCAAACGTACCATCGGCAGAAAAGGTGTGTCTGGATGATAACTTTTCACAAAACTGGAAGAGGTTCAAATGACAGTTTGAAAATAACACTGTGGATAGGAGGCCGAGGAAGATCAAGGCTGTCAGGTGGAGTGATGGCCTGGAGGTAATGCGTCCGCCTAGTAAGCAAGAGATTCTGAGCGCGCTGGTTCGATTCGAGCCTCCGATATTTTCTTCCCCTCCACTAGACCTTGAGTGGTGGTCTGGTCGCTAGTCATTCGGATGAGACAATAAACCGAGGTCCCGTGTGCAGCATGCACTTAGCGCACGTAAAAGAACACACGGCAACAAAAGGTTTGTCCCTGGCAAAATTCTATAGAAATTTCCACTTTGATAGGAAAAACAAATAAAACTGCATGCAGGAAAAATACAAGAAAAATGGGTGGCGCTCTCAGTGTAGAGACGTGCTCTCCCTGGGGAGATCAGCCCGAATTTCACACAGAGAAATCTGTTGTGACAAAAAGAAAAAAAAAAGAAAAAAAAAGAGAAATACAAATTTTCTAGCAACTTTTGGACCAGATGCCTCTGCAATTTATGACAGCTTTAAGCTTGAAGCTGAAGCTCACAAAAATAATCTGACAAAGAGTAATCGGCAAACTGTAGGAATTCTTTTTAGGGGACACTTAACTAAGCATTTGAGCCCTACAAATTTCATCTCAGAAAACCGAAGACATCAGAATCCATTGAGGCATATATAGCAGCACTCAGAAAGCTAGCTAAAATATGCAATTTCGACACTTTTGAAAAAAAAAAAGAAAATATTGACCAGGGACCAATACTGGTCATTGGTGTAAGGGAAGAGGGCCTGAGAGGAAAGTAAAACTCCTTTAAGGCAAACAGCTGACACTATGTAATAATAATAATATTTATATAGCGCTGAATCTTGTGCAGAGACAAATCTAAGCGCTTTCACACCAGTCATTTTACGCGCATGCATAACTCTAAAACTGAAGAAACTGAAGACAAGGAAGAGGCAAGGGAGGGAGGCTATCTTGTGAAGAGGTGGGTTTAAGGCTAGACTTGAAAGAGCTGAGTGTGGAGACCTGGCGAAGCGAAAGAGGAAGTTCATTCCAAATGCAAGGTCCAGAGACAGAGAAAGAACGGCGTCCAACAGTGGAGTGTTTGAATCTGGGTATGCGTAAACAGAGGGGATCAGAAGCCGATCGTAGAGAACGAGATGGAATGTAGAGGTGAAGGCAGCCACAAAGATAGGATAGGGATGGATCTATTGCCAAGTTTGATTTTGTCAGCTGTGATGGAAGAGAGTTTTTGTTTAGTTCCTGTGATCATTGCTTCGGTTTTGTCTGCATTAAATTGTAACTTATTTAGAGTCACTCAGTTTTGAATGTCCAGGAAATATTCAAATGTTTCTTGCAAGAGCGAGGACAATTTTTCAGGGGTATCACTCTTCTGAAGTTGAGTGTCATCAGCATAGGAATGATAACTAACATTGTGGTGGCTGATATTTTCAGCGAGAGGAGCAGTGTACAGTGTGAAGAGAACTGGACCTAAAACAGATCCCTGTGGGACTCCGCGTTTGATTTTAACAGATTCAGACTGGAAATTATCGACGATGACAGACTGGAATCGATCAGTGAGATAAGATTTGAACCAGCTGAGAACAGTGCCGTTGATGCCAAATGTGAAATGAAGACGGGAAAGAAGGATTGAATGGTCTATCGTGTCAAAGGCGGCTGAGAAGTCGAGAAGAGTGAGAAGAGAATTTTTTCCTGAGTCGGACGCTAGCAGTAGATTGTTCAGGATGTGAAGGAGATTGGTTTCGGTGCTGTGGTCAATACGATATGCAGACTAAAAAGGGTGAAGGAGATTGTTGAAACAAAGGTGGTTGTTGAGTTGCTTCAGGACAGATTTTCAAGGAGTTTGGACAGGAAAGGAAGGTTAGAAACTGGTCTATTATTTTTCAAAATGTTTGCATCAAGGTTGGGTTTCTTCAGAAGAGGCCGGACGATTGCAGTTTTGAAAGTGGATGGAAACGTTCCAGTCAGAAGGGATGAGTTGACAATATTGATGATTGTGGGGAGAAGCTGTGTGACACACTGGGAAAAGACAGAGGCTGATATATGATCAAGTTCACAGGATTTTGTTGTCATTTCTTTCAGGATTTCATTCACTTCTGTTTCAGATAAATGTCTAGCCATGGGAGGAGCGTTTGAAAGCTCCAAGCAACACCTGCAGACAGTGTCATCTATGGGTGATCTTGCACAAATATAGCGCTTGTTAAACAAGCAACAAAAACATGCACTCAAAAACGTCACCAACGGAAGGTGAAAAGCATGAATATTCAACTGGCACAACACGACAATGTTGGAAAATACCCGTATCATAGTGGGCAAGACTCCAGCAAAGGATGATTGATGCAGAAAATGCAGTAAGAAAGGACACACACACACACACACACACACACACACACACACACACACGTGCTTCAAAACATAACAAACATGTGCATGCCGCACGATCGTACGTGTTAGTGATACCCTCCAGACACAACAAACCAGGCCGAACAAACCAAGTGTAAAATTTCAATCCGTGCAGCAGCTGACAAGCATGCGCATATGGGAACTTTTTCGGGAAAATCCCTTTCAAGATAAGAACGAAGGCGTTGCAAAGAACAAATTGTGAGAAGTCCAGTCGTTCGTTGTCAGACCTTCACACCTGCCCCATGAATACGGACTTTGCTGCGGCAAAAGTCTTGACGTTCAAAGTCCAGACGTTTTGCTTTACGCCAGACGTTCGCAAGTCAGTCCCCATGAATATGACCCCTGAAGAATACCGGAACAGGCACGACTGACAGTCGCAGGTGAAGGGCTTCGAAACTTGTCAGTCACAAAGAAGTGAGCTGATCATAGCTCAGCGACACCCTAAATGCACGAGAAACACGTGCCTTCAGCATAACCCACACCGCTCTCAAGCTGCATGGGGGTGGTAACCAAGGAGGAGGTTAGGAACACATACCTTGAATTGTCATGAGATGTGACACCAGTCATGGGCAAGGAGGGCAACACATGGAGTCCATCCAAGTCCGCCCACTTCATCACCTTCAGCAACGAATAAAGCCAAGGTCGAGCTGGTGCATGCCTTTGAGGAAGCCTTGCCGAAGTTACCCTACCACTACTGCTGGCAAGACACTGACAAGACTTTTCTCGAGGGCAGCTCTATAGATCATTTCAAAATTACGTCAATTTCACAAAACGCAAAACGCGTTTACAGGTAGGTATTCATTTAGACTTTATGAAATCTGAATATTGGAATTCAGAAACCCAGAAAAGACGATTGTGTTTGTCCTACGAGTATGGGTACTGCTAGAAAAGGGATTACAAGCACGTGAAGCACAAGACCGAGGCCCAGGTAGAAAGAAGGGACAAGCGGTTGGTAGGAAATGATGACCATGTATTGACCATGTATTGGTACTTACCGTGGATGATATTTTCTGGACAAAGACTGTTTGTGGCTACCTCAAATTAATTCTACCCTGTGTGTTCCCCAGCAATATACAGATTTTTACTTTCTGATTAATTTTACACTCTTTTAAATCTAAGAAAGGGGAGTAATTTCAGGAAAACGGTTGGAGTCGTACCAGGCTAGCTCCATGCTGGAGTTTTTTCAGGCCTATCTCACAAAAACCCACCTCTGTGGAGTTAATTTGAGGGTGGGATCACTTTGAGGCATTACACTGGCTATCATACCCAGAAATTGTATCTTCCTCCCCCATATCCCTGGTATTTTCTCCTTCAAAGCTATCTTTGATCGTACTGTGCATCATATACCCCATCTTACTCCACCGCCACCCTTTCCTCTGCTTGTGACACAGTCTGTTGAACTGATCATACTGTGGATACAAGTGGGTTCTGGAAGAGGAATCAGGACGGAGCAGTGAATGTGTCAGTCCATCACTGCTTGTCACACATCAAGGTCAAGTTGGTTCAACCAGTTAGGGGGCGTTGTAGTTTGTGGTTAGTGTATACAGTGTACTTGGCAAGAATGAATAAAACTTGTGTGCATACTTAATTCTTAGTTATTTTCCCGAAGAAATGGAACCTGACACTGGTTGACAAAAAAGGAGCGAGATTTTCATTGACTGACCTTTGGGGCTGTAAGTAACTATTTTGCAGTTATTTCATGCTTTGTTGATAACTTATATCTGTTTAAGAGGTGTAGTTTTGTATCAGTGGAATTATGATGTTGTGTCACAAAAGTACTGAAATAACCTTTCAGTTGATGTGATATTGTTAAGTTGGTTGTAAGCAACATGTGTTTAATTCAGAAACTGTGGCATTTGTGTCAGTGTAAAGCCAGTGTATGTGTGTGTGTGTGTGTGTCTGCGTGCGTATGTGGGGGGGGGGGGGGGGTGAGGGGGATGGGGGGGTCAGCTAGATCTTGTGGTTGATGGAAACAAAAGGGGTATGGAATAAAATATCTCCACTTTGTAGGACAAGTGCTGGTCTGTCTTGAGTATTCACCCTCCCCCCTGATACTAATGTGCTGTTTTGTTATGAAGTTTGGATATCATGTTTGGTTTAAGTGGTGTTGTGTCTTGGCCCGGATTTGCTACTGATTGCGGTTAGTGATTTGTCTATTGTTGACATACTGTTACCCCCGAAAACGGAGTATGGCTGCCTACATAGCAGGGTAAAAACGGTCATACACGTAAAAGCCCACTCATATACATAGGAGTGAACATGGGAGTTGCAGTCCACGAACGAAGAAGAAGAAGAAGACATACTGTTGAAATAGTGTAAGCAGTGAGTTATGAGAAGGCACAGAGCTGGTATGTGTGTAGCAGCTGTGTAGAGTGTTTGGTCAGCAACTTCTAAAGTTCATTTTCAGGCATTACGTATTTTGTATATTAGGTGGTGGTGGTTAAATTTGAAGTGAAAAGATCCACAGACTAACACTGTGTGCTTAGGAGTTTTCATGTGTGTGAGTACATGGGTGGTACCGTGCATTGTTAAGAGATACATGCTTGACTTGTTGGCAGATGTGATCATATGTGCAGTAGTTGTGTATACTTTGTTCAGACAAAGTGGGAAAGCACATTGTAACGTTGTTAATTAATATGTAAACACTGAGAGCAATGAGAGTCAGTCCTATGTTGTTACACATGGTTTGCTGTTTACTGGAGACACACTGAACTTTGTGTAGACAAAGTGGAGAGGTGTTTGGCAAAAACGGAAACACACAGTTACTATGTGTGGTGTTTACAGGACTTCACAAGCACTGAGAGTTGTATTTGACATATGTTTCGTGCACAACACTGAAGATGCTTAATGAAGGGCTCAGTGTGTAGTGTGTGCTGCTTAGTGCTGCCGTTGTATGATTCTGTTAAACGTGTTATAATAAACCACTCCGTGTGGCCGTGCTATTGGGTTGAGGAGAGTGTGTGAGTGTGTGCATCAAGCTGTCCTCTGCCTGCAAACCGATCCTACCCGTCTATACCCCTCTACCCTATTCTCTATTTTCAGCCTTTAAACAATGTATATATACATGTGTATATGGGTCACTCTCCAAAGGTGGAGACCAACATGTGACAAGGGTAAAAAAACAACAACAGAAAAACAACCATGCAAATAAAGTCAAATTTCAGGGGGGGGGTTTTCTGAAAGGTACATGTTTATTGTATTGTGCCATACATGAACTTAAAAAAAGTAAGATGGTATGTGTACATGCAGGTCTCATAGTAGTGCATGTATGTTTGTAAACGTCCCGAATAACATGGACACCAATAACTCTAAAGATTTCACAACATCAATGTATATTCTGAACAACATAAGCTTGTAACAGTGATGAATATGCTAGCTAAAACATACAAACAATAATAAAGATACAACTTTGTTGTAAACAAAGTCTAAGAACAGCGTTTGATTTCAACGTTTTTGCTACATCGTGCAAAAAGTGTGCACTGCTGTGAGAGAGAGAGAGAGAGAGAGAGAGAGGGGGGGGGGGGGGGGGTATTGGGGGACAGCAACGCTTGAACCAATGAACACAAATCCCAGTTTATTGCTTCGTGGCAGTGGGACGCGGTCCCGTTCATTTGGTGATTGTGGGGCAAGTAGGGGAGTAAGCGGTGGTGGTGGTGCTGTGAAAATCGTTGACAGACACACAGGTAAATGAAATGTTACAGAGAACCCAGTCCATAGACTGGATGTGAAGATTGGTTCCATGACTGCAGCCTGCATTTTCAGAACTGACGGGTTTGTTGCCTGGACCTAAGTATAAGGAAGTGTTAGACAGCAGCGGTTCAACGTTGTGCACCTGTTGAAAGCAAGTTTCTTTGTCGTTCTGTTCAAGGAATGCTTGAACAAACACACAAAGGTGCAAAGTACTTCTACATAAACGCAAAGCTAATATTTACAAAGATGTATCACAGTAAGAATACACTCGCTCATGCAGCCGTGCAACTACACATGTGAAACGCACACAGCATGCACGCTTACAAACACACACACACACACACACGACTGCTGACATTTTTCCAGATTAAATCGATTAGACCATAAATGATTTATACATGGCACTGCCCACGCAAGAACTTTCTCTGTGTGTGTGTGTGCGCGCGCGCGCGAGCCCCCGAGCGCGTCTGTGAGTTTGTGCGCATACGCGTCTGTGTGTTCGTGCGCACCCCTGCCATATGTACATGATACAAACGTGTCAGTTGGAAGCAAGTTTCATTCAGCTGTGGTCCTCATTTTCAGCCTAAATGTTCAGTGTATGGGTTATCTTTCCAAACATCTTTGCGTTTTTGTCTCAAATCTTAAATTCCCTTTCATTTACAATCTGCCATGTATCAGACGTAGTCCGTGATATTTGTGATTATTGTCATTATTATCAGTGTGTGTCTATGTGCGTGCGTGCATGCGTATGTGTATGTGTGTGTGTGTGCGCGCGCGAGAGAGAGAGCGGATTAATGATCAGCTTTTCTTATTTTAGAGTCTCTTTCTCGTCATAAAAGTTAAACTTGTTGAGTACTGTCCGTAGATTGGTTTACTTCTGATATTTCCCTAAACGACTCAACGTTCATATTTTCGTATTTCCTTTTAAGTTTTGTTTTCCTCTAACAGCTGTCTACCATTCCTATACTGGGATGTTAAATCTTTTGCCTACTTGAATGAAAACAATACAAACAAATAAAGAAAACCAAAAGAAGAAAGAGAGAGAGAAAAAAAGAAAAGCAACAAATAAACGGAGGAAAACGCCGCCCAACCAGTTCCATCTACATCAGGCTGGAGGGGGCCACGCCCCCATCACACGTGGGCTGCATGCCCAGTTTCAGGGCGAAGTCCTTGATGCTGCCTAGACAGGAGCTGTTGGCCTCCAACGTGCTGTAGCCACAGATGAGGACGTTGTCCGTCCGGTGTGCCACCACCACCTCACTACTTGTCCTCCCGATCAACGTGCGCTCGTCCAGCCGGAAGCAGCTCACCTTGGCGCCGCCCAGGAAGAGCGCGAACAGGCCGGGGCAGGGCAAGTGCAGGCTGTGCAGCAGGCCCTGAGCCTCCTCCTCGCTGATCGACACGCCTTCGCTGGCTGCCAGTCTCACCCCGCCCAGATCAAAGATGGCGGCCATCTTGAGGCTGCTCTCCTGGAGGAGGTTGTCCACGATCTCGCTCCACATCATGAAGTCTATCATAGCAGTGCCGGGGCCCAGGAAAGGTGCAAGGGGCGCTGCCCTCGGGAGTGTCGGGATCAGGCGTTGGCTGAACTGCTGGCTATCCCA
Organism: Babylonia areolata; assembly: GCF_041734735.1. Classification (NCBI taxonomy): domain Eukaryota; kingdom Metazoa; phylum Mollusca; class Gastropoda; order Neogastropoda; family Buccinidae; genus Babylonia; species Babylonia areolata. The sequence continues at coordinate 40,930,222 of NC_134878.1, forward strand.
GCTGCACAGTGCCTGAGTGACAATCATAGTCATGTTGATTAAAAAACCACACTTCAGTATTTTGTATACGATTCTTTACACTGTGCTCTCTTCCAGTCACTGTCGTCTACAGTCAGCAATGTGATAAATATCATACATATACATATATTATACATTGCCGACTATGTTTAAACCATTTTGTGGCAAAGTCTGAGTAAACTGGATACTGTATTTAACATGAAAACGAACAGTAAGTCATCTATAGTCTGTCAAGCTATCCAGTTCGTGACCCAGCCAGTCCACACAGTATACCAAGCACATTCTAATCAACATTCGGTCAGTAATAGACGTCGACCAACAAAAAGCAAATGTGTAGATGAATCTGAGAAAGTACACCCAATCGCAAGAATAAGTTTGACTGGACTCCACTGAAAGGACAACAACAAAGATGTAATACTTAGAGAGGATTTCAAGAGAGGAGGAAGAGAAGTAGCAGCGTGTGGACTGTTCCGCACCATTACGCTCCATCGAAGAACCAGTGCCCGCTATACATGACTGTCATCGGAAAAAAAAAACAGAACGGGGGTATGGGGCAGAAAAAGGAAGCAGTAACATTGTAGACGTTGCAGAAACACAAGTCGTAGAAGTCGGAAAAGCAAATCTTCATCAATAAAATGCTGTCACGTATCAAAAACCGCTGACTCCATATATTTGGTGAATGATAAATCATAGCTCAGATGTCTTTGTTTTCCATAAAGAAGTGGTAGAAGCGTCAAGTCTTGGTTCAACATTTCACCTTAAAAATGATTTGCGCTTGGGATGGGGAGGTGGTTTCAGAACCTCTCTCGTTGATGCTCAAATAAGCCACCACTCCTGATTTTCTTGTATGTGTTTTTGATGTCAGAAATCCTAATTTAACTGTCTGCCAAGTTTAAAGTGCGGTATAAATGCAAGGGTGTGGTGGGGGTCCTTTATTCCAACAGCCATTCGGACACTCAATCTTGATAGGCAGCACACACACACTTTTAACATATCCATCTGTTGCTGTTATTGGAATTGTGTAAGAGTGCGGGGCTGGGGGTGGGGGGTGGGAGTTTGGGGGGGGGGGGGGGGGGGGGGGGAGAAGTGTGTGAGTGCGAGCGCAGGCGTGTTTTTCGACTTGGATTGCAAGATGCGCGCGTGTTTAAAAACAGTTGTCGTTTTAAAATGTATTTCCAGATACTTGTCTCCCAAGTTTATAAATGTGTTTGGTCACATAACTGTTAAATAATTATGTTTAATGCATACTTTCTGTACCTGCATTTATCTTTTCCTTTCTTTAAAAAAAAATCTTATTTTTTAAGAATTTCTGATAACTTGGAATAGGGTTTCTTATTCTGAAAATCAATGTTTCTTAATGTATGTGATAAAATAAAACATATCACTTTTTTGGCACCCAAGAATGTGATTTTTTTTTTTATCACACATAATGCCACTGAAGAATTCATTATAATGATCATTTTATCATACCGTCTTCTATTCGGAAATAGCGCTTCTTAGTTCTTCTTTAAGATACATGTTTGGGTAGGTATGGGTAATTGTGAACAGCGTGTAATTGAGAACGATTCGTATACCGCCGCACTTCGAAGCGTTCTTAACGGTTGCATTTCACAGTTTAACATCTACCTTTTTCTGATACAAAATGAATATCCCTTTCCAAGAACCAGTCAAATATCAGCTATTTCTGGCTTTTTCCGCGCTCTTTCTTCTTTTCGCGCACCAGCTGCCGACCAAGGTTACAAACATGCTCTCAAAATCCTAAAATCAAGGGAAGCAAGTTGTAGGACTTGAACTTTGACACAGTTTGAAATAGTTGATTTGATCGCATATGTTGAATTCGCATTACCAGTGCTGGGAGAATTTAAGAAAGCATATCGGTGACAGATCAGAACGTCAGTTTGACAGGAACCTGCAAAATAGTGTCGTTTGCAATTAGACTACATGATGTTTTGACGTGAGTCTATTTGCGAACGATCTGCACAGTTACTAAGCACTCTTAATTTAAAAGCGTGTATTTGTGTGCGGTGTGGGGTGTGTGTGTGTGTTTAGATGTCAGTTTGTGTGCATGTGTGATCAAAACCAACAATACAACAGTGTGGTACGATGTTCCGATAATAAGCTATGTCTAATGAGTTAAAGACCTGCTTCTATTTTAATTGTCAACATGTACCCAAAGCCATTGTTCGCAATTAGACTTGCCCGTTCGCATTTGCCCTGAGGCACCCTTGCTATTTCAAACGTTGACAAAACGTTGAAAAGAGTGAGCAGACGAACTTTTCCTGGTTCAACCAGTCGTAGAAAGCCTTCAAAAACAAAAGAAGTACATTTGAATATCGCACAACATTTTATCTTTACAGTACACACGTACGAGTTGGTCGCTTCGACTGGATCGTTCGCAACTGGGCATACCTACCCTATAATTTCTTTTACCGGAAATAGCGCTTCTTAGTTTTCTTTAGAATACATATCATATTACTCTTACTGTGTTATAAAGCAAGTTGTTAAGCTTTTATCACTTTCATATTTCAAATCAATCTTTTCACTATTAAGTCAAAATTTTTGCTATGTTCATATATATATTAGACTTTTGGCTGAGAGACTGATTGGTGTGAGTGACACGAGCCTTTGAATGCACATGTAATTTCCAATCGGATTTATAAAGATGTAATGTATTGTATTAAATTACTTTTGGGTGCATAACTAAGTGCTTGAAACTGCACTATATCCACATACTTCAACACACAACAAAAGTCTTTATGTCTACAGAAAGGAATCAAAGAGAACTATTCCACGGAATGGCTTTGAAATTGGATTAGTGTCGTAATAGCTTGTCACGTTATACAGATGCCCAAAAGCTAGCAACCAGGTTACTGGATGAAGGATTTCTTCAGCAGCGTGAGTAACTTCTGACATAATAAAAAAAACTGTAATATACTACATTTGTGTTATATCCGTAGTATTGCATTTAATCAGTCTCTCGTGTCAACAGTAAACCCATCCACAGGCGAAGACCATTTGAACGAATCGTCCCTCCACACCACACTGACATTTACAACAGATCTTTTTTCCCTTCAGCCACGGCTATTTGGAACACCCTTTCTCTTTCTGTTCCACAGACCCAGTCTCTCAGTCAACTGAAACGCTACCTTTCCTCTACAGACACTACAGTCCCACCATATTATTATCTGGGTAAAAGGAAAGAACAAATTATTTACTGTCGTCTGAGACTTGGTATGAGCGAATTAAACACTGGTCTGTATGATAGACATACAAGGAATGATCCATCCTGTGCTTGCAGCTTTCCACAACAGACAGCTGAGCATTTTCTATTGCACTGCCCAAACAACATCATACATAGAACAAACACTATTCATAATCTCCCACAAGAACATATCACTGTACATAACTTACTATTTGGTAACACCTCCTTTAGTCTTGAGATAAATGTCAGCATCTTTGAAACTGTTCATAAGTTTATTACTCAAAGCGAACGATCCGATCCCTAATTCAGACAATTCCCTCTTTTTTTTATTTATCTATTTATTTTTATTTAATTTTATTTATTTTGTATGTATATGTGTCTAATATATATATATATATGGGGGGGTTAGGGGGTGCACGGGAGGGGTAGTACCTCTAGAGGGGGGGGGGGGGGGGGGGGGGGGCTTGTCACGCTCTTCCAGGAGTGGTTCGTTCTCTGTTGGTCCACACCGGCACCCAGCTCTCACCTATGGGTCCTAGAAGCTGCTAGCACGCGGCAGCGCCCAACCCCCGGGCAACGGCTTTGACAGTTGGCTAAACTAGGTGAGGGTAGCCGATGGGTCTCAAACCCTCAGTGTGTTAGGGCTTGTCAACCCAAGCATGTGAAGACTGGATCCGGCGGACTCTGCGGAAGAAACCTTCATGGTTCAACGGAGAGGAAGGCGGTTGCAGCAGAGCACTGTGGAGTGCTGAGGGCAGGATGAGACACATAGGACATCCTGGTCATCCACTGCATCCGTTTCCATCTCCAGTCGTCTTGACCTCGTCTTGCCACTGGATACAGACGGTTTCGGACAAGAGAGTGAGGTCGACGGTGCGCAACTCCTCCTCACTATAAACAAAGTCATCGCGCAAGTCATCAGTCATCCTTCATCCCATACCATCATTTTCCCCAAGCCCTGTGGTGACAGGCGAGCGACGAAGCGACAGGTGTGGGTACACTGGCAGTCGTAGCCGCGGACCTGCACACAGGCGGCTCAGGCCATAGGGTCGTTTTTCACCGACTGGAGCAGCGGTGGAGATCGGCAGCCCCCTGAGCGACTGAGCAGCCCTCTTCAGGACAGCACTGCTCACCTCCATGGCATGAGGAAGGGGCTAGAAAAGGTGCCCTAAACACTGCCTGCTCCACACCACCCTAGTCAGCATACCGCGGCTGACGGGGACCCTACTCAAGCGGTCGACACACAAAGGAAACAAAGAAGAAAGCAAGGAGCACCCCATTGACCATTGCCACATGGAACGTGCGTACGCTTCTGGACAGAGGCGACTCAGCCAGACCACAGAGACGCACAGCACTCATTGCGAGTGAATCAGCCAGGTACAACATCGACATCGCTGCCTTAAGTGAGACCAGACTAGCAGAAGAAGGCGAACTCTGTGAGCGAGGCGCAGGCTACACCTTCTTTTGTAGTGGTCGCAGACCTGAAGAGAGACGTGAGGCTGGAGTTGGCTTTGTAGTGAAGACAACCCTCGTTGGCAAGCTGGCTGGCCCCCCGAAAGGAGTGAACGATCGCCTGATGACGATGAAACTCCCTATATGCAACGGGAAGAAGTTTACCACCATTGTCAGCGCCTACGCGCCCACCATGACCAACCCAGATGAGATCAAGGACAAGTTCTACGAGGACCTGAACGCTGTCATCACCACTGTTCCCAACGCAGACGAGCTCATCATTCTTGGTGACTTTAACGCGAGAGTTGGTTGTGACAGCACCTCCTGGGAAGGCGTGATTGGGAAGCATGGGGTTGGTAACTGTAACAGCAATGGTCAACTACTCCAGACATGTGCCGAGCACGACCTTCCTATCACAAACACCATCTTCTGCCTCCCTACCCGTAACAAGACGTCATGGATGCATACTCGCTCTGGGCATTGGCATCTCATCGACTTTGTCATCGTCAGGAAGAGGGACAGGCAGGACGTACGAGTCACGAGGGCCATGTACGGCGCCGAGTGCTGGACAGACCACCGCCTTATCGTCTCCAAGCTCAACCTCCGCATCCAGCCCAAGAGACGGCCTCAGGGCATGAAAGCACTCAAACGCCTGAATGTCAACAAGCTGGAGCTAGGCAACATCAAGCAGAGCTTTGCTGACACCCTGGAGGAACGCCTTGAGTCCACCGTGCTGGACAACCAGAATGTGGAGGCAGCATGGTGCGCACTGCATGAGACAGTGTACAACACTGCCATGGAGTGCCTGGGGCCTTCTGTCAGGAAGCACAAAGACTGGTTTGATGAGAACTGCACTGAGATCAAGCAGCTGCTAGAAGACAAACGCCAAGCCTACAGAGCCCACATTGAAGATCCCAAGTCACAGTCAAAGAAAGACATACTGAAGAGCACACGCAGCACCATCCAGCTGAAGCTGCGGCAGATGCAGGATTCCTGGTTGAGCAACAAAGCTGATGAAATCCAGGGCTTTGCAGACAGGAACGACATGAAGAACTTCTATAACGGTCTGAAAGAAGTCTACGGTCCCACCACCTCCGGATCTGCTCCACTCATCAGTGCTGATGGTTCTACCCTGATCACTGACAAGGACGGGATCCTTGAGAGATGGGCTGAACACTTTGACAGTGTACTGAACCGCCCCTCCACTATCAATGATGACGCCATCGACCGACTCCCCCAGGTGCCAGTCAGTGAGTCGTTGGATGCCATTCCAACTTTGGAGGACACCCAGAAAGCTATCCGTCTGCTATCAAATGGCAACGCCCATGGCTCAGACTCCATTCCAGCTGAGGTCTACAAAGAAGGTGGTATGGCGCTGACTGAGAAGCTTCATCAGCTGTTCCAGCTCATCTGGCAGCATGAGGCAGTTTCACAGGACTTCAAAGACGCTTCCATCATACACCTGTACAAGCGCAAAGGAAATCGTCAGGCCTGTGACAACCATGGTGGAATATCTCTGCTGTCCGTCGCAGGCAAGACTCTGGCCAGAGTGCTACTCAACCATCTCACAGCGCACCTTGAGCAAGGTCTCCTACCAGAGAGCTAGTGTGGCTTCCGGAAAGAACGCGGGACTATCGACATGGTGTTTGCTGCCAGGCAGCTCCAGGAGAAGTGTCAGGAACAGAACGCCAACCTTTACTCCACCTATGTCGATCTGACCAAGGCCTTCGATACTGTTAGCAGAGATGGCCTTTGGAGAATCATGGCGAAGTACGGATGTCCCAGAAAGTAAGTTCATCACCATCATACGGCAACTACACGATGGGATGCTGGCCCGAGTCCAAGACAACGGAGAGACTTCAGAACCATTTCCTGTCTCCAACGGAGTCAAGCAAGGGTGTGTTCTTGCCCCCACCCTGTTCAGTCTCATGTTTTCAGCCATGCTGACAGATGCCTTCAGAGACGCTGACGTAGGCATTGGCATCAGGTACCGCACAGATGGCTCACTCTTCAACCTCAGGAGGCTTCAGGCAAAAACCAAGGTGAGGACGGACACCGTCAACGACTTCCTGTTTGCTGATGACTGCGCTCTCAACGCTGCCTCCGAAGCTGACATGCAGCACAGTGTCGACAACTTCTCTGCTGCCTGTGACAACTTTGGCCTCACAATCAGCACAAAGAAGACTGAGGTGATGCACCAGCCAGCTCCAGGAAAGCCTTGCGTTGAACCAAACATCTTCATCAACGGGCAACGACTGAACGCGGTGGACAAGTTCACATACCTGGGCAGTACACTCTCTCGCACAGTTGTCATCGACGACGAGGTGAATGCCAGACTCGCCAAAGCCAGCGCTGCCTTCGGCAGACTCCATAAGAACGTTTGGAACAGGAGAGGCATCACCCTGGAGACGAAGCTCAAAGTATACAAGGCCATATTTCTCACCACACTGCTCTATGGATGTGAATCATGGACGGTCTACAAACGCCACGCCAAAAAGCTGAACCACTTCCACACCACCAGCCTCAGAAAACTTCTCGGCATAAAGTGGCAAAAGAAGATCCCTGACACAGAGGTGCTCACTCGTGCAAACTTGCCCAGCATCTACACCATCTTGATGCAGGCCCAGCTGCGCTGGGCAGGCCATGTAGTTCGCATGCCAAACCACCGGCTCCCCAAGAAACTGCTGTACGGCGAACTCCAACATGGCAAGCGCTCCCATGGAGGCCAAAAGAAGCGCTTCAAAGACACTCTGAAAGCTTCTCTGAAGGCCTTCAACATCAGCCACGATACATGGGAGCTGAATGCAATGGACAGACCAAAGTGGCGTTCAGCTGTCCATAAAGGCGCCAAATCCTGTGAGGCCAACAGAATCGCTGCAGCAGAGGAACGCAGACAGGCCAGGAAAAGCAGTGCCAGCAAGTCCCCGACAGCCGCCACCATCCCCTGTCCATACTGCGTCAGAACCTTCCGGGCGCGGATTGGCCTGACCAGTCATCTGCGCACCCACAGAGCCCAACCCACCCACCCCAGGATGACTAGATGGTCCTCGTCGATCCCGACGGACGAACCACACACCAATATATATATATATATGTATGTATGTATGTGTGTGTGTATGTGTGTGTGTGTGTGTGTGTATGTGTGTACATAATTATACCCATGTATGTTTGCATGCATTTAATTCAAAGGTTTTTAACGATGAGTAATATCCTGTCTGTATGCATATATGTAAGTGCTTGTGCCTGAAAGAGTGCTGCCCTTTCACTTGCCAGCTCATGATATGATTACATGATGGTGTGCTTGCTTGCTGGTGTTTTTTTTTTTCTTTTTGTTTGTTGTTGTTGTTGTTTTTTTGGGGGGAGTGGGGTGGGGGAGGGGGTATGGGAGAGTGGAGGGGGGGGAGGTGCGTCCGTGGGACGGTTGGCCTTCGTCGCTTTGTTTTTCGGCCGAATTCAGTCTTGCTGTGCTTGTGCCCCAGCGTTGATACTTCTCTTTCTCTCTCTATTGACTTCTTTCTCCACCACACGTTTATTATTCATTCTCTTCACTTTAGCTATATCTCAGCTTAGTTTTGTTCAAAACTCATGTATGATCACGTCTTAACTTCTAGTTATGATGACATCCGTCACATATTCGGTATGTACATGTATCAGGACAGGACTTAATATAAGACTTTGCTTGTTGTCCTGTTCATCGATATCTGTGTTGTATTGTGACATGTTCCAAATAAAATACTGTTTAAACAAAACCAGTCTAATTACATCGTTTATGACCCAGCCGACCACAAGGGTCATATTGTAAATAAATCGGGTGTTTTTATTCATAGTCTTTTTCCAAAGCACTTTTACGAAAGACATCACACTGTATCAGCCTGACGGGGGTTTATTTGTGATCTGAGTGAGATGGAGTAATATAAATAGATCACTCTTCCTTCTTTAAACTATATTATGAAATCTATGGTTTTGGAAAGGACTTAATTCTGAGGCACATGGATACACATGGAAGAAGAGACAAAATATCTACAGAGCAAAACGAAGCCCACATGGACGATTTTAACAATGTGTGCGACTGAATAGAAAAAAAACATCACTGATTGGCGAAGACTAAATAAAGCATGCATCAATACAGAGAGACGCTTGGTGCATACAGTTTTACATTCCAAACTACATGGCTCAGAAGCTGAAAACAAAACTGAACATTTTGGGAACAAAATAGGTTTTAGAGCCCCAGATCACTGGAGTGAGTTACTATATTAAAAAGACAAATCAGATGTACAGTACACACACGCAAAACAGATGAAAGTGCTCATGTTGCTTCTGCATTAGAAGATAGAACTAGAAAGTTGGAAGAGGCAGCCCTCGCTCTCATTTCTCTCTTTCAAAGTTACACTGAGCTCCATTGAGTCCAAGACCACCAACAATGGAGTCTCTTTCGGCTGAATAACAAGAACCTCTTGAGTCTGCAAAGCACTTTCTGGAAAGTGTTTGGACTGGAAAGAAAACTGCTTCTTGAAAATACAGAATCATTACCACCCGGGGTAAGACTGGTTATGGTCACCTCAGTTAAGGACTGACTACTCACACACACACACACACACACACACACCGGCACACACACACACACACACACACACACACACACACACCCCCCGGCACACACACACACACACATACACACACACACACCGGCACGCACACACACACACACACACACACACCCGGCCGGCACACACACACACACAACACAATAACAACACAACACACACACACACACACACACACACACACACACACACCTCACCAATTCCCTACCGCCATATTTACTGCACCCCGTCCTGCCTGACATGTATAATATGGCAAAACCACAATGAACGTCTGTGTGTCTCCCTCCCTCCCTCCCTCCCTCTCTCTCAGGCAGAATATTTATATCTGAAACTTCACCTGGCTGTGTTCTGCTGCGAAAGAAGACTGGGTACTCGAGTTCAGTTCGTGAACTTTCTTTCCACAAAAGGCCAGACACGCATTTGCCCTGAGCCAGCCTGTCAGCCTTTCAGGAAAACAGAAAACACGGAGATAATGAGCCGCTGACAATCTGTCCAAGAGCAACAGCTTCTATCATCTGCTCTTCGTTTCCCGACAGAGGCAGAAGAAAGGTATACAGGTGAATTCCAGCACACCTCCACCTTGCAACACAGGAAACGAAGGAAGGTATGCAGGTTCACAAAGACACCGTACGTATTCCCACGGTTCTTTCTTCTGTTCAGCGTGCCGAAGGATGAATGAAGGCAGTAGCAATTCATATACATAGTGGCATTTCGCAAAAAGAAAAAATGATGCAACGACTACAGTGGTGAGAATAATTAGTAGTTTCACCTCCTGCTCCTAACAAAATAAAAATATAAAAAGTAGGGGAAAAACTGCGTGGTCCAGTCGTGTGATGCCCGGTAATAGACTTCTTTTTTATGTGCCTGTGGTTCTATTTTTGGCGAGGACTGGGGTCGATTCCAGTCTCAGCAGACAGAACAAGTCACTTTGCAGGAACAGTCAGTCAGTTCCTCTTCCTCATTCCCTGGGAACATGTTTACATGCCCAACAGCACGTGAATTCTCACAGTTCACAACAGCTACAAGCCGTGACTGCCGACTCGTGAAAACCAGTTGTTACTGTCACTGCACGCGGCACTTGTTCTTCGCAAAAACTGCTGGACTCATGATGCGTGCAGTACAAGACGGAAGTCTTCCTTATCGACAGCCAAACTCGCAGCATCCATCTGATGTGAACTGACACCCGTGCCTGATTGGCTCAACCCACACCGCAACCAATCGTCTCTTGTATCAAAAATCAGAATGTATTTTTGACTGGCAAAGACGACCAGAGAAAGCTCGCCATTCCTTCATTTGCACACATCGTGCCCTTTCCTGTCACGAACTTGTGGCTGTTTTGACAATCAGATTGCACATAAAATCTTCGCTGCAGCGTTGACTCAGTGGCAATCCTAAACCATAGTTGTGCTCGATTGTAAACGTATTTTGTTTTATTTGTGCTGAGAAAGCTGGGCGCGAGGAAGTGTAGAGGAGGGAATGGGAGGTGAGGGTTGGGAATTGGGAGGGGCGCCTCCCCACGCTTTCACGCAATCCAACTCTTACCACTAGCACTCAGTATCACATTAAGAGAAAGTCTGGCTGGGTCGCTCGGCCTCCTCGCTTTCTCTCGCTTCAGGACAAAGAGTGGGATTACAGAAAGCATGGTCTTTCGCCTGCCACTCGTTCAGTTCAATGGCGAGAAAGCGTGGTGAGTCCCCCCCCCTATTTATAATCAGTTTTTTGTCCTTTTTCATCAGGATTGGTTTCATGTCTGTTCCTAACGGGGGGTGCGACAGAAAAGGTTTTATGACAGCTGATCAACTTGAAACATAATTTGGTCCCGTTTCCAAGCTCCCCGTCTACGGGAAGGGTGTAGCACATTGTGAAACTGCTTTTTCTCAATGTCACATTCATCATGTGCAGAACGTTGTTTAATTTTCGATGTTATTCCTGACATTCCTCAGGCGGTCGGGAAAGACTGGGGGTCAAGTCTTTGTATAAAGCATTTCTGTTCGAGTCATGGACATGGCCATGAAATTTGCTGTAATCAGTCCAACCCCGCTGTTAAATTTGAGGTTTGTGCATTGTAATGATCCGTCTCATGTAAAATGCAACGCTTTCTCATACATTGAGAGACAGGGTGACCACGCTTTCTCGCCGAGTCCCTTAATTTAGTTGCTTTGTCGCAAAGTGAGAGAAAGCGTGGTACGTGGTTTCTTTCATTGAGAGAAAGGGTGGTACGTGGTTCAGTCTTTCATTGAGAGAAAGCGTGGTACGTGGTTCAGTCTTTCATTGAGAGAACCGTGAAGCGTGGTACGTGGTTTCTTTCATTGAGAGAACCGTGAAGCGTGGTACGTGGTTTCTTTCACTGAGATAAAGCGTGGTGGTTTCTTTCACTGAGATAAAGCGTGATGGTTTCTTTCATTGCGAGAGAAAGTGTGGGGCTGCGAGAAAGCGTGGGCAAAAAAATGGGAGGAGGAGACCAGCAGACTGTCAAAGGGCTGACCAAATGACTTGAGTTCAGCTATTGCTCCTTTGGACAGGTCGTGTGTAGGGACGGACAAGTAGATTCAAACAAACGATATGACAGATGAATGAATAAACACTGAGATAATACAGATCAAATATAATAATCAAAATCATATGTGCTATTCTGATTATCATTTTTGTTCTTTTTTGTCACAGAGAGGTGTGTGGAGGAAAGTGGTAGAGGCGGTGACGGCTGGTGGCCGGAGTGGAAAGCAGGAAGTTCCTTCACACTGTCACAGCAGAAGTGTGCACTGCCCCCTACCCCGTCCATACTGCCCTATCCATGTCTCTCAATACCACACACAGACACACAGACACACACGAAAGAAAACTCCCCTACTTCTTCCTGTTTTTGAATGGCATTGTTGGCTGGGCCAAAATAAGGTTAGACAACCTCTCGGCACAGAGAATTGCTGAAAAGAAGATTAGCAAAAACGACACGAGATTTACAGCCCGTTATCAGTTGAGGTTTTTTCCCCCCTGCTCCAGATCTTCCTGATCTGTATGACCCCCAATGACACTGCACATTCAAATCTTAATCGATGTCATTGTGTGTGGGTGTGGGTGGAAGTGGGGAGGGAATTATGTCAGTGCGGGTCACGGGAAGGGGGTAGGAGGTGGTGACAGAGACAGTGACGGAGTGTGTGTCTGCGCGTGCGCGCGAAAAAGGGAGAGAGAAAGGAAACGAAACGAAATTTTATCTGACCATGGAAATCGGATAAGCTAAAACATGCTTTTTCCATCCATCTCTGGGGCATAAAGAGTACAAGAAAAGATCAAAAGTACAAGAAAAGATCAAGGCCACTTGCAGAATCACACACACACTCATACACTCCGCACAAAACACAGTAAATATATAACAATAGGAAGAAAAAATAAAAATAAAACATGGACATAAATGAGATATCAATTATTACTCACATGATGAGAAACTAGAAAGAGCACATACTATCAGAAAAAAAAAACATCCTTCATAGACTTGGAGAGAATAAAACAGATATTATTGTTAGAAAATGTGTGAGTGAATCAGAATCATGTGCGTGCGTGCGTGCGTGCGTGTCTGTGTGTGTGTGTGTGATATCGATGTACATTTATATAGCGCCCTTTCTTTCAAAGAGCTCAGGGCGCTTTACATGAAAGAAATAGTTACATATTGCATGAATCATTCACGACCACTCTTTCTCAAAACCCCTCCCTCCCCTACCCCCCACATGCATCAAAATTGAGCTGACAATGGATGGTGTTGGAGAAAAAGGAAACTGAGAGTGCATATAAATAGGTTTTAAAAAAGATGAGATTTTAGTGAACAGCGAAAGGCACGGATAGAATCGAATGTACGGATATGAGGAAAGCTGTTCCATATATGAGGAGCAGCAAAGAAGAAAGAACGTTCACCACAGGTTCTTGTACTGACATGAAGTTTCAGATGGTAACAGTAAGAGGAATAGCGGATATTTCTTGAGGGAGTGTAAACACTGATAAAGGTCAGAAAGATAGGTAGGTCCTGCGGAGTGGAAAACAGAATAGCAGAGACACGCAACTTTGTATCACCATCTCGCTTCAATGGGGAGCCAGTGTAGGGTATGGAAGTGGGGAGAAATGTGATCAGTACATGGGGCTCTGAGAATCAGACGGGCAGCATTGTTTTGAAGTTTTTGGATTTGCTGAAGAAGATTATGTGGACAGCCTGTGAGAAGAAAATTACAGTAGTCGATTCTTGACAGCACAAAGAGTTTTTGTAGTTTCAACAGAAAGGTACTCACGGATAGAGTTAATTCATAATTGACAGTGTGTATCAGATTGACTACATGAGCGAGTATACTGAGGTTTGAGTCAAGAATGACTCCAAGGTTCCTTGCTATTTAGAAAACTGAACATTACCAACCACAACAGAGGCAGGGAAAGAAACAGGTGTGGACATTCTTATATAGGAAATAATCATAGCTTCGGTTTTGTCATCATTTGATTTTAGTTTGTTGAATGTCATCCAGGATTTAACATAAAGAATGCAATCTTGCATTGACTGAATCAGACTGTCTATTTGGTTTGGTTTTGCAGACTTTAGAATCATCAGCAAAAGAGTGATTAAGAACAGAGATGACATCAGAAAGCGGAGCAGTGTACAGAACGAACAGAACAGGGCCCGGGACAGAGCCTTGTGGTACACCATAGGAGATGAGAGTTGGATCAGACTTGAAGTTGCTAACAGAGACATTGATGTGCATTCCTGATGCTTGAAAATGGAAAGGATGACGCATTGCATGTTTATCAAGTGGGTCCTTAGGACATGTAAACATTTCAAGAACGAGCACATGACGACCAGCGAAAGTCAAACTTCAGGGCGTCAGTTTGAAGTCAGGATCAAACTGCTAAGAAGAAGTCTCTCCCTTCACCACTTCTTGGATTAGAAACCTGGACAATTATATGTCTGGAAGGTATGCATGCCTTTGTGTGTGCACAGCAATGCAGATACGATTAGAATTTGCAACATTATCGTGACCCTCTAAGAGTCTGGGACCCCCCAAGAATTGTAGCAAAAGTCGCTCAGTGGAATCCCCAAGCTGTTGAACTCCTCAGAAGTCCTCTCTCTCTCTCTCTCTCTCTCTCTCACACACACACACACACACACACACACACACACACACACATACACACACACACACAACACACACACACACACAACAACAACAACAACAACAACAACAACAACAACAACAGCAACAACAACAACAACAACAACGACGACGACAACAACAACAAAAAAAACCAGCATTCACTGACAAACAAAACAAATATCATTCAGTCTTCACATTCTGCTCGCTGCCTTTGACATACAGTACTTTATTTTCACTGGTATCCAGTAGAGCTGTCAACGTTTTCAGATCTGCGTTGGTGCGAATGGCGTACTTCTCAAAGTGAGTCCGGCAGCTTCTGTATCCATGGCACGCAGCCTCTCAACAATGGCACGATGCTTTGGCAGACGATTTGTGCCAAGGCGCTTGTTGTGCATGTTGCAGAAGAAACACGTGGTGCCCTTTGACCTCTTTTGCGGGAGTTTCGACTCCTCAGCGCTCACCACCGACGCCGGTCTCTTCACACCGCGAGGTTCTCCCGAAGCTGCCAGCCACTGGCACGTCCCTCAAAGGCTCCCTTGTGGGGGACTGACCGTCGGCATCCAAATCAGCAACGCCTGCGTTGTCGGCGTCCTTGGGCAAAGAAGTGTCACACTTTTCTGGGTCACAAGTCACCGCCCTGTCCCGCTGCATCACCGCCCCTGCCATCGCTGTTCTCCTGACCTCTGCCGCTCCTGTCTGCCCAGGTCTAGGTGGGGTCGGCACACGTGTCGGCCACGTCACCCGTGCCGGAGAGAGGGAGGTGGTCACAGTTGTGGTGAGAGTCCCTGTCGCAGTGCCGTGTGGATGGAGGTTGGGGGTGGGGGGTGTGGGAGGACGTCGCACAAACAGTCCTCCATCACCAGCTGCAGGAGGGAGAAGAAGGAAGGCGACAGCTTCAGGGTGTGGCCAGACACTGCAAGGCTGCCCAGGCAGAACTCGTTCAGACCGCCTTTCCACAAAGGACCCAGGATGAAGCCCGTTTTACCCGGCACCTTTCTCCGACAGCCACAGGTGATCACAGTGTACGGGTCCTCTTCAGGGGCCATGGCAAAAGGGCATGAGGCCAGTTCCTCGCAGATGCGGAAGTGCAGCACGTGGCTGATGCTATGCCAGCGTTGTGTCCGCCAGTCGGGGTCCTCTGGCCACGTGCACCGCCACCAGGTGTGTGTGTGTGTGTGTGTGTGTGTGTGTGTGTGTGTGTGTGTGTGTGTGTGTGTGAACTATGCCACAGGTTTGATGTGTGTGTGTGTGTGTGTGAGAGAGAGAGAGAGAGAGAGAGAGAGAGAGAGAGAGAGAACTATGCCACAGGTTTGATGTGTGTGTGTGTGTGTGTGTGAGAGAGAGAGAGAGAGAGAGAGAGAGAGAGAGAGAGAGAGAGAGAGAGAGAGAAATGAAATGAAATTAAATGTTTGAATGTTTTTTTCGGCCATGGGCACATGAACAGTCAAGGGGGGCGGGACGGGGCGGGGGTGGGAATAGGGGTGGGGTGGTGGGGGGGGGGGGTGAAATAACTAAATAGCTAAAAAAAAAAAAAAAGAAGTTCCATCAAAGGAAAAATACGATGTTACACAAGAACATCATCAAATGATAGTATTAACTGTCGTGACCCATAGTAAATTTCTTTTCTGCTTCCTCCATGTTGCATTGTTTTCTTTCTCATGTTAGTTTCTAGAAATGTCTGCCTCTTTTTCATAGAATGGCAGATAAACTTTGATACTAATTTAGACAACTGTTTGCATTCACCATCCAATAATCTTTCCAATGGAACATTGATTCCACTGTCAAATTATCCATATCTCAGCTCCGAATATAGTGGACAAGCATACAAGAAGTGTCTTTTGTCTTCTACACAAGTTTTACAATGTGGACAGTTCAACTGCCCAGTATCATTTTCACATCTGTTCATATCATTATTTATAGGCAAGACTCCACATCTAATCTGCGTTAATGCCACGCGAAAACAAAATATGTTAATTTTCTGTAAATATGTACACACACTTAAATTGTCTTTAACCAGCCTGTACAAATTATATCTTTCTCTGTCTCTAATTGTGCCTGACCATTCTTGAAAAATATATATCTCAGCCGTTGCTTAAACACTTGAAAAAATGTGTCAATATTTTCAACCCCTTGGTTTAACCATATTTCATAAAATCCAGCATTTGACAGTATTTCTTACCTCGGTTGCCCAACAACTTTTACCATCATTGTTCTCGGATACTATCATTAAATATGTCTGTTTGGGTAATCTGTTCGGAGTCATTTGGAGTAATCTAAACCAGTATTTAATAATCTAATCTGTTAGTTCATAAATCAGGGGTAAATACCGAGTTCTCCATATACCATTTTACTGGGAGTTTTTAAGGGAATACCTAAGTATCTTTTACAAGCAAATAAATGTACTTTCTCTATACTTTCTAATCTCTTGTGTCCCCAAATTTCAGATGCATACAATAACACAGACTGTATTTTGGCATCAAAAATTCTAAAATATATTTTTGGTGACATTTCTTTACATTTTTGGAAGGCTCGGAATAGCCAGTGTAGAGCCTTCTTCCCTTTTGCAACCAAATGACTTGTACCTGGTCTCAAACTCAACATAGTCGTGAAAGAAAAACCTAAATAGCAGTACATATAATTATTAACAATTTCCAGTTCTTTACCATAAAAAAAACACTTTTCTCTTTTCCCCAAAAACCCTTCTTTCCTAAATACCATAATTTTAGTCTTATCTTTGTTAACATATAATTTCAAATGATCACAACAGCTTTTTAGAGAGTCTAGTTGAGCTTGTAATCCTCCTGGTGAAGTTGATAACAACACCACATCATCTGTAAATAGCAAAATGAATAGTTCAAGCAGAGTAGGTAAAAGATGAACGCCGTATATCTCAGTACTATTAATATGGTTTGCTAGTTGATTAATAAATAAGGAGAACAGTGTAGGGCTCATAACACAGACTTGTCGCACACCAGTTGGACAATCAAAGAAATCTGAAAAATTCACTGTTGACACGCACACATGAAAGTAGAGATTTATATATACTCTTCACAGCACCAAAAATTTTTCCTCTAATACCTTCATTATAAACAACTTCCAATAACTTTTCATGGTTAACAGAGTCAAATGCCTTCTAAAAGTCAATAAAAGCAACGTAAATTTTCTGTCAACTCTTCTTTAAATATTTCTGAACAATTGCATAAAGATTAAATATTTGGTCTACAGTTGAATTTTTTTTTTCGGAACCCAGCCTGATTTTCAACTATTGTACTTTTGTTTTCCAACCAAGAGCTCAATCTTTTATTTAGAATAGAAGTATAACATTTGCATGAAGTATTGATTAATGATAATATCCCTCTGTAATTGTCTGGTTGATCAGCATCACCTTATTTAAAGACTGGAATAATTATGGCTTTGGACCACTCCCCAGGATATACCCCAGTATCAAACAATTTATTAAAAAGCCTTGTCAAAAACCTGACAACTTGTTCACCACCTGCTTTCAGCATTTCTGGAACGATACCATCTGTGCCCCCTGCCTTCCTATCACTTAATTTTCTTATCGCATCCTTTACTTCTTCTTCTGTAATTTCCTTATTTAAGCAGTGATCACTTCCATCCTCTAAATCATTTTTATTAATACTCTCGATCCTGTCTAAATCGTTTCCTTGATTAAAACCCCCTGAAAGTGTTTGAACCAATCATCTAACTCAATGTTATCAAATAAACTCCGTTTTGTGCTTACGTCACTTACCTTTTTTAATTCATTCCAGAATTCTGCTGATTCATTTGCATTAGCAGCCAAAGACTCGGCTGCATTACTTCGAAATTCCCGTGGTTTTTTTTTCTTTCTAAGTAAGTATTAATATTCCATTTTACTTTTGACATATTCTAATCTGTCAGTTTCAAGCCTGTCTTTCCTAAAAGTTCTTAACTTCCTTTTACATTTAATTTTTGCATCTCTGCATTCCTCGTCAAACCAGGCACATTTTTTTTCTTTTTGGATGGTACATAACATTTTTTCACCATACATTGTGCAGCACTTTTCAGACACTTGTTAAAAGTTTCCAAAGCAATATTAACATCGTGTTCCAGTTCCTGAATAGCAACTTCCAATTCAATATCTTCATTATTGAAATTTCTTATGAATTCCGATTCCTTTGCTTTTTGCCATAAAACTTTATTCGTAACAGTTGTCTTATTATTAACAGATGTTTTATTACAAACTCTATTTTTATCAGATTCTATCCATAATGACAGTGTAACAGGTAAGTGATCAGAGTTCACCATATCTAACACCAATAAAGATTTCCATGAAAACCATGCAATGAAGTAATCTACCAGACTGGACCCTGAATCAGAAATGAAACAACAACTACCGTCAAAACTATAATTGTCAAGTCCATTTAAAATGAAACAATCAAATATATTACAAGATTCAATAAGCTTCTCGCCAAACTGATTCATTCCAACATCTTGTGATTCCTTATCGAAATCAAATTTTTTGTCAGCTGTGCGAGAGTTCAAATCTCCGAATATCAGAACATAAAATTCTTCAGAGTTCATAAAGATCAAACATGCATTTTTCTAGCAATTCAATGCCAAAACCATTCGGTTCCTGATTCCAAAAGGGAGCATCATATGGGGGAATGTAGGCAGCTATAAAGAAAACATCCTATCTGTACCAAGCAATTGTTTTGACACTTTTGTCCACACTGTTTTCAACTCTTTCAACAAAAACAGAAAAAAACATTTTTTTACCAAAACAATTACACCTCCAGAACATCTCCCTTGTCTTGAAAGTTTCTTTGCTTTTGATGAATAGACAAGAAACTCTTTAAACATAATTATGCTGGTTGATTTCATGGTCCATAAATGTTTCTGTCAAACAAACAAAATCGTGCTTAGTAATAAAAACCAAGAAATTTATTATCGGCTAATTTGGATTCTAATCCATTCACATTGTAGTTAAGAATGTTAATCGGTAATCCGAACTTTTGATTGTCATTCTGCAGACACTGAATGTGGTAACAATCACTAGGCAACTTGATCCTGTTTACTGCCTGGCCGATTTCCTATTAATTTTCTCACAGCTGGTTGCCGCTGCTCCTCCTCTAGGTGAAGACTCTCCCTGCAGACTGCCATCTCCTGTCTGTCCCCACACTCCGGAACTCATCCTTGATGCTCGTCTGGCTCACACTGCGTTGCTGGTTTGTCTGGGAGCGTAAAGTACGGCCTCCTTCTTGCGGCTCTCTATTCCTGTTTGTTGTCGATCCTCTGGTTCTGGAACGTGACTGGTGGGACGCCTGACACGGAGCAGAATCTGGGTCCTCCTCATCTACTGGCATCGTATGCTCCTGTCGATGTGGATGGAGGTGAGGGGTAGGGGGGGGGGGGGGGGGGGGGGGCGTTGCACAAACAGTCCTCCATCACCTGCTGCATGAGGGAGAAGAAGAAAGGCGACAGCTTCAGGGTGCGGCCAGACACTGCAAGGCTGCCCAGGCAGAAGGTGTCCTTATTTGGTCCTTTCTGCTACACCTCTAAATCTTCTTGCAGTTCCCAAGGTTGCTGTTCACTGAGGTGGACCAGTCCCTCTTGCCGTTGACGTTGCCGCTGGTCTGTTTGTTGTTGCTGCTGTGGCTGTTTTCGTTCGATTTCTTGTTGTTGCTTCATTTCCTGCAGCTGTTCTTGCTGTCGTGGGTGCAGGCTTTCTTGTGGCCGTTCAACTTCTTGCTGTTGTCCCATCAGTTGCTGTTCTTGTTCTTCCTGTTGGGACTTTCCTTTCTGCAGATTTTCTTGCTCCTGCCCCTGCTGTGGCCTCTTTTGTTGAAGTTGATTTCGCTTTACTGATTGACTCGGTTGCTGATTTTGCTGGAGCGGATTCGTTTCCTCATGGCGCTGCTCCCGTTGTATATGCTGATGCTTTTCCTGACATTGCTTGTGCTGATGCTGTTGTCTCTCCTGCTGTCCTTCTTGCTGTGTTTTCAAAGCTTCTTTGTGTCCCAGTTGATCGTGTTGCTGGTGGTGGTACTTTTGTTCCACCCTCTGCTGCTGGTCAATTTGCTGACGATTTGGCGTATCGACAAGGTGTGGGCAAAGCACAGAATTCATGAGAAGTCCCCACAGGACTGCTGGACAGTGGGGAAAAGCCTACTCTGAAAGGAGGAGCTATGTCATGACCTGCCAGATTTTGCCGGTTCAATAATGGGGGCCAGTGGAGGGAATCCAACAGTAGAGGCTGTTCCACTGTCTGACGTTGCTGATCTGGGGACGCATAAGGAAGTCGTTCCACAAACAGCCGTTGCGGATCGGGGAGGACATCTTGAAAATATTCAGTTGTTTGTCATTGGCCGGGGTGAACGTATGGAAAACGTTCCACTGAGCGTTAGAATTCTCAGGGGTGGGCGTGAAGTGGTATGGTAAGCCATCCACGTACAGTCTTCCGTTTCTGAAAACTGGCTTTCTACCTTCTTCCTTCAGTTGCTGGCACTGCTCCCTTTGGCGAATGGTATGGTCTGTGGCCACTCTGATATCTTCATTCCTCAGGCGTGCCCTGAGTTCTTTGTCTTTAAGAATACGCAATTTGTCATCCATATGACTAAAACGAACAATCAAAGGACGTTTCTGGTTTCTCCCACCTGGTCTTCCAATGCGGTACGAATATTGTATATTCCTGGTCGGCCACCATTTGTCTGACGAGAAGTTGTTCAACACTGCAACAATTTCCTCAGTGTCACTCACCTTTTCCCAAGCAGCCCACTCATGTATGCCAAAAAATTTCAGATTCTTTTCTCTTGTGGCGGCATCTAGTTTTTCCAGTCTGTCTTCTATTTCGCTGAGTTGGTCATGAATAAATACACTATCTTGCTGTAACTCACTGATATCGCGCCTGTTGTCGTTGATGTCAGTTTTGGCGTCTTGTAATTCTCTTTCGAATTTGCTGAGAGAGAGAGAGAGAGAGAGAACTATGCCACAGGTTTGATGTGTGTGTGTGTGTGTGTGTGTGAGAGAGAGAGAGAGAGAGAGAGAGAGGAGAAACTATGCCACAGGTTTGATGTGTGTGTGTGTGTGTGTGTGTGTGTGTGTGTGATTTTACGATGTACCACGCCAAGCCTATGTCATTCCTATTGTCAGTCCTCAACAGTGATGATCAGCACGTTAGCAACGTCGCTAGGGAAAGCTTCATGCTTCTTGTGTAGAAACACGAGGTGTAGCAGAAAGGACCAGATAAGGACACCTTCTGTGGCTGTGCTGTGAATGAGGGCATGGTGACCCAGAAACAGTCTACTTGCCACGGTCAACCTGGGTATAGCTCAGTGAGCTTGAAAATGATGGGCAAAGCAGCCTGTGTGTGTGTGTTTGCAAGTATGCTTGCGTGTTTACGTATTTTGAAATCATTAAGTGTGCTCATTTGAGTGCGTCCTTTATAGCAGTGTTTGAATTTGCAATGCCTACTTGAACGTGTGTGTGTGTGTGTGTGCATGCGTGCGTGGCTGCTTATGTGTATGTAATGTGCATGTTTTGAATGTCGTAAGTTGATTGTGAAGTTTGCGTCCACGCTGTTCATGTTCTCGCGCCTGGATTCAGTGCAGCGACGCGAGTTCCCACCACATGAATGCATCGGGTGCATTTCGCCTGTGTCTGTTTTGACCAGGTTATTTGCAGTTGAAGTTATTGAGGTGCGTGTGTGTGTGTGTGTGTAGCCCGAGACTGTTACGTGAGCTTGCTGAAGAATTGGCTCCTGCTTTCACACTCCTGTACCAGTGCTCCCTCAACACCGGAGTAGTTCCGAGAGACTGGAGGATGGCCAACGTCACCCCAGTCTTCAAGAAAGGTGAGCGCTACCGCCCAGAAAACTACCGCCCTATTTCCCTGACCAGTATACCATGCAAAATAATGGAGCACATCATCACAAGCTCTATTATGAACTTTACAGAAAAGTATGGAATCATCACCGAAGCACAACACGGTTTCAGACGCCAGCGATCCTGTGAAAGCCAGCTCATCGGACTCGTAGACGAGCTCTCAGTAAATCTCGAAGCCGGAAAACAGACAGACGCTCTCATCATGGACTTCTCCAAAGCGTTCGATAAAGTCTGCCACTCCCTTCTGCTCCACAAGATCCACTCCACTGGCATCACAGAGAAAGTTCACACCTGGATCAGGAAGTTCCTATCAGATAGACAGCAGTCTGTAGTGGTGGATGGAGCCACTTCCAGTCCTGTTCCTGTAGAATCTGGAGTCCCACAAGGATCTGTTCTTGGGCCTTGCCTGTTCCTGCTCTACATCAACGACATGCCGACTGGACTGTCCTCCACTACTCGTCTCTTTGCTGATGATACCCTGTGCCACAAAACCATCTCCTCCACCAGCGACCAGCAAGCCCTACAAAAGGATCTGGATTGCCTTGCAGAATGGGAGCAGAAGTGGCTTATGAGCTTCCATCCAATCAAAATTGAAATGTCAGACCCTGCGAGTGAGCCGAAAGAGAGACCCCCTACCATCAGAGTACACCCTTCGTGGCCACACCCTTGATGTAGTCAGTAAATCCAAATACCTCGGCATCACCATCACCTCTGACCTTAGATGGACCCCCCACATCTCCAATGTCTCCAACCAAGCCAACAAGACCTTAGGCCTACTAAGACGGAACCTGAAAGTAGGCTCCCAGCGCATCAAACAGCAAGCCTACCAAACACTGGTCCGCCCAACCTTGGAGTATGCCAGCTCTGTGTGGGACCCCTATACAGAGAAGGATATCAATAAACTTGAGGCAGTACAACGCCGGGCTGCTCGCTGGGCGACCCATCGACACAGGAAAACATCCAGTGTGCAAGACATGATGGAGACTCTTCAGTGGTCTCCCCTCAAAGAGCGAAGGAGAAAGGCAAGACTGATTAACTTCTATAAGTTCCATAGCGGCAGTCTTATCATCAACACATGCCACAAGCCCTCTCAAAATCCTTCAGCATCCACTGGGACCCGAGGATCGCATCCAGCAGCATACCACCTCTCCAACTGCAGGACGCTGTACAGGCAAAAGTCTTTCTTCCCTCGAACAGTATCAAACTGGAACAGCCTTCCTGCTGAGACTGCTCTCAGCATAACCCTGGAAGGCTTCAAATCCCGAATCTGATTACCTCCCCCCCCCCCCCCCCCCCCCCATACCTCACCCCCCATCCCCTGGCCCAGAAACCTCTACCTCATGAATCCACAAAACACGCAAACCCCCCTTATAGTCTACAGAATCTTCAAAATGATGAAGGCGGTAGTCAAGGGAAAGAAGAAGTGTATCAGTACGTGATATGTGCATGTTAATGCTCGAACTACATTCAGTGATTCCACACACTCCCATTAAGTCTTGTGTGTGAAAGAGTGCTCATACACGTTGGAAAGTGGCATAATTGTTTAGATCTCTGTCCATACAGTGTCCGTGAGCGTCTGGGTTCGATTCCCACTTTCGCCCTTTCTCCCAGGTTTGACTGGAAATTCAGTCTCGTCATTTGGATGATAAACCTTGGTCCCATGTGCAGCGCGCACTTGGCACACTGAAAAGAACCCACAGCAACAAAGTGTTGCCCTCTGCAAAATTCTGACAGGTATATGAAAATACATAGGTATGAAAATCAAGTCCTGACTAGCACATTGGGTTATGCTGCTATCAGGCATCTGTTTAGCAAATATGGTGTAGCGTATATGAATTTGTCTGAATGCAGTATATGGCGCCTCCATGGGAAACTGAACTTGAAACTGATCACACACACACACACACATGCATGCGCTCACATACACACACGTTCATACACACAAAGCGATTTGCAACACATTTTCAAGAGTACCTATTTACTGGATGTAATGAGCACTTCAATACCATCAGTTAAAACACATATGAAATCAAATAACAAAACATGAGAAAAACAACTCACCAATAGTAATGTAATAAACGTAAGACTGAAAATTACATTCTATCCAACATAACCTATCAAAACTACAGACATTAAGTACCTCACAGTACATTCACCTTCCAAAAAATAATGTCATTCTATATAAAACATTTAATGGGGCACAATACCGAAGACAACACTGAATTCATCATGTCATTCTACAGAATACCTTATAATAAAACTATCTATAAGCTTCCTTTTAATCAAAGGGAAGACTGGTTCAGACTGAAACAAACATAGATCTGAGCCATGCACGCAGGCACATGCATCTGTGTGTGTGTGTGTGTGTGTGCGTTCCTGATAAGCAAACAGAGTGTGTTGACCAAACTAATGTTGGTCAGATATCAGATTCAAAGATAAACAATGACTACTTGCAGGCTGTGAGATAACTGTGTTAAGCATGCAAATGAATGCGTTTGTGTGTGTGTGTACATATGTGTATGACAGAGACAGAGAAAGAGAGAGAGAGAGAGTAGTCTGCCTGCTGATTTTAATGATATTACTTTATTACCGTGAGAAAGTTAATTTTGTGCTGTGCTGTTATGTGAGATAATACAAAATATTCAGCCCCCAACCCCCATAAAAAAAAACCCACCCAAAACAACAACCACCTAATATCCAAACTGTTTGCAACATCATTCTGTTTTATTTTTTTTAACAATGATAAATTAGTTTAATATAAAGGACACAGCTTTGGCCATCAGGCACAAAATGCCCCCTTTTTTCTTAACAACAAATTCTGACTCTGAAGAACAATTTGACAAGGAAAACAAAAAACAAACCTCATATATCATAACTGTCCTGTTTAGAGATATTATTACAAACAAATACTGCAGGGCTCTATGTGGTTTTTACCTTTCCACATAGAACCTACTTCACAAGAATAGCAACAAATGTGTAATATCAAAGACGTGCAAAACATAACTTTCAAGTAAAAAAAAAACCATCAAAAAACTTAGACTGGAGATGTGCAGTACAAAACAAATTGAGTAAATTAATCTATTTTTACACTCCTCCAGGCTTGAAAATCAGAGATTCTCAGAATTACTACATACTGTGACCATAAATTGCCCATATAACTGACTGGTCTGCATATATAGTGATTAACCAACTCGTCTCTATAAATAGCTATTAACAAACTCATGCGCATACACAGGAATTAACTGTTTTTCTACATCTGCAAAGAAATTGTCAAAATACTGCAAGTCTGTACAAGTGTTCAAAACAAGTATGTATAAGAGTTTAAAACAAGTATATATAAGGCCCAGGATTACAGAAGAAGCAACATACACAGAATATGAGAGAGAGAGAGAGAGAAAGAGAGAGAGAGAGAGAAAGACAGAGAGACACAGAGACAGAGAGAGAGAGAGAGAGATACAGAATTTGACTAAGAGAGAGAGAGAGAGAGAGAGAGAGAGAGAGCACAATGTCTCAAAAACATCAAGCACGCTCCAAAAACAGAGAACAGTTAACACATGTAAATGCACATGAGAGAGAGAGAGAGAGAGAGAGAGAAACAGACAGCTACAGAGCTAGCAAGCTACCGTTTGATAGATAAATCGGGAGGGAGGGAGAAAGACATACAGAGATTAATGCATAGACACAACTCAACAGGCATCTGTCAACAATATACAGCTTGTTATTGTAACATTTAATGGAAAAAATTATATAGTTAATGTGAGGGGCACAGCAATTAGAGAGTGGGAGAGAGAGAGAGAGAGAGGTGAGGGGGGTCATATCGAATGCATTAAACATATAAATTTTTTGTATGCCAGGTTCAGACACAGGAGTCTGATTTCCACTGTCTGTGTGTGTGTGTGTGTCTGTGCGTGCGCACACAATTTGTGATAGCAAACATAGAATATGTTGACCAAAATAATCTTCCAGATGTCCAAAATAATAGTTTGTGGATGCACAGTTTGCTTGCTTGAGTCACATTGTGCTGGCGTATGGTTTGTTTTCTTTTGTATGAAGTTGTTTTTGTTCCAAAGAAGGAATGAAAAATATATAGATCTCAGGAAACAACCAGAACATGACAAACAAAAAAAAGAAAAAAAAAGAAAAAAGAGAAAAACACTATTACCTGGTTGTGTTAGTTATCCTTCATCAATAGCAGTAAGCCACAATGTTTCAAAATTTCCATCCCGATTTGAGCAACAGGTTGCAAGAACACACTGAACAGAAGGGAGACAAATCTTTACCCTTAATGTTGACACACTACATAAAAAAAACAATAACTTTTAAAACAGTTAACAGTTTCCTTTACATCACAGAATGTGAATAATGTAGCCTTACAGAAAACTATCAACAAGTTGTTTCCAAACCCTATCAACAAAAATAATAGACGGATTTGTGTTAATAGTTAGAGAACAAGTCAGAAAAAGAACAACTTTGAAGGACATCGGCTCAGCATTTTAGCCTTCCAATGTTCTGAGCAAATTACAGCACAGCATAAGAACCCCCCAAATAATCACCAGTTTTCTGAAAATTTATGGGGTGGCGCAAGTTTGCTATTTGAAAAACAAACCAACGTAAAACCCGCTTTCTGTCAGGAAAAAATACCAGAAAATCGGGGTTACTTCACGTGATATCCATGAGATGTTAACTGGCCTGTATGTGTCAAACAAAGAGAGGGAGGGGATCCTTCCATGAATTTCAGTTATGGAACTACCAGAAAACAAAACAAGAAAAGGAGAAAAATAGTTCCCACAGAAACAACCCAAAAATTAGCTGAGCTTTTTGAAGTCAAGAAAAATATTACTATACAAAAATAGCCATCAGTACTCTTGCAAAAATGACAAAAAAGCATAACAAAGATTGCAAGATTAACAATGTAATAAATAAGTTGCATGAAGATTAACAATGTAACAAATAAGTTGCATGAAGTTAAACAATGTAACAAATAAGTTGCATGAATGAAGGAGCAAATAGACAGAGAAAGAGTGAGGGACAAAGACAGAGAAGTAGGGGGAGAGGGAGAGAGACAGAAAGAGAGACAGATACAGAGAAAGACAAACACATACACACAAGCAAACAAGACTATACTGTTCTTGTAGCAGACCTCTACACACATTGCTATAATAAAGACCTAGAAAGAAACAAAAATATTCATGAACAAGAAAGTGTTTGAATACAGGCATTGTAAAGCAGTACAGGCACATACACCATGATGAATAATATTTTAACAACACGATTTTTGTACACTACTGTTTTTATTTCTTTCTTTGATAAGAAATTGTTTAATGCTAATCACACTTCCAATACTTAACACAACAACATACATGAACTGAAAGTTCCTGTGTATTCTAGTGTCTCAGCTTTGAATAAACACCTCAGTATTTGCTCTTACACACACAAAAAAAACAACAACAACAACAAAAAAAAAAACACAGTAAAAGAATTAAAAAGAAACACCTGAAGTTAACCTGAGTTTCAAACACTGAAAATGTTTTAGAGGCCAACCTTTCTTCATGGAAACATACAGTAATACAGACTGGGGGAAAAAACCCATTTTGTAAGACAGTGCAGAAAGAAGTTAGCATTCACAAACAACAGCTCATTTGTATAAAAAGTTAAAAAAATACCCCAGTGTTTCAAATGAATATGGGAACTGAAAAATGCTTGTGCGTCTTCCACTGAAAATGAAATGTTCTAGATTCAGTCTGTATATCAGCAGTCTGTATGTTAAACTATTAAAGTGTAATCCAGTCCCAGTCATGTACGAAATGTCCTGTTTGTTTAAATCTTTTTTCCATACATTCATGTACTTGCACTCCACTGCCATTTCCACTTTATATGTATTATTATCTTTATAATATATATGTTTTCATGAAGAAAAAATCTAAGCAAGTAAATGTGATTGCTTATCACCTTGTACATTTGAACTAAATAGAAGAAAGTTATTAAAAAAAAGAAAAGAAAATTGTTTGTGTATAAATTCTTAATTAATCTAGCACACAGAATTCCATGGTCAGGCATTTATAAAGGAAATTTTCTATCTAAAATTACGTTTAAATAACATACTTACCGTGACCCAACTAGTGCAGAATCCGGCAGGGGTCTGACATTCCTGTCCTGTGCAAACTACTGTCCGCCTATGCAGAGAAAATGAAAGTACTATGGCTGATAGCCTCCCGGAAGTAGGTAACCTCCCCTTTGTCCCACTGGCTAGCGCCGTCTTTTTACGGCAATATGCCATCACCAGCGCAGCGAGCAGGGAGAACAGGAAGCGGGGAGGACGGGAGGGTCTTAAATTTGGGTCACGGTAAGTATGTTATTTAAACATAATTTTAGACACAACATTTCCTTTTAATTACACATACTTAGCCGTGACCCAACTAGTGCAGAATAGCCCGACACGGTGGAGGGCTCGCCTGTTCTACTGTCTGTGTGCTGCGATGGCCTGCTGTGTAACTACCACAGAAGCGATGCCTCTTGAGCCATCATCCCGCAGGCGTGTGACGTCTCTCAGGTAGAAGTCGATGAAGGTGGCAGGGTTTTTTCCAGTAGGCAGCATCCATGATGCCTTGCAGCTGTGTTGAGTGCGCTAAGGCAAGAGAAGAGGACCATGCTCTGACTTCATGTGCTCTGGCTCAGGAGGCATCAAGTCTCAATCCTACGTCTGCATACACGCCTTTAATCGCATTGACTATCCATCGAGACAGCGACGTTTTGCTAATGTCACGCGGATGGTCCAGGTTCCAGCTAATGAAGAGGCGTCATTTGGATGCTTGGAAGGGACTGACCTTTTAAAGTATATGCGCAGGACCCTGACTGGGCAGAGGAATCTGTCCTCGTCGTCATGGGCCCGTATGGAAGACAGCGGTTTGATGAAAAGAATGGGAGAGGGTGTACTGGGAGTCTGATTTTTGGCAAGAAATTCGGGGAGGAATCTAAGTGAGATAGATCCGTCCGGCTCAAAGGCTATATCTTGTGTGATGCCACTGAGGGCATGAACCTCACTACAGCGCCTGCCTGAGGCGAGTGAGACAAGAAAGAGTGTCTTCATGGAGAGTAGCTTGAAAGGAACTATGGCAAGGGGTTCGAAGGGGGCCTTGCGGAGGTATTGTAGGACCAGAAAAAGGTCCCAAGAAGGGTCTGGAGGGATTTACGTGTGTGATTAAAGGAAGCCCCTCGGACCAATACCCTGAGCAGGGGGTCATCTGAGAAAGAGGGCCCGCCCGGTTGCCGAAGAGTGGAGCTGATTGCATCGCGATGGACCCGTACTGCAGAGGCAGAGAGGCCTTTGGAGGAGGAGAGGAAGGCAAGAAGTTGGCGAGATCCATATTGGATGGGTGTGTGGGATTGACTGAGTGGGTTGAGCACCAGGAGAGCCAGCGGTTCCAGTGTGCAGAGTAAACGCCTTGAGTGCCTTTGCGATGTGACCTGCACACAAGGTCAGCTGTGTCATCGGAGGCGCCTAGTGCTGACAGAGATTCCCACACAGTAGCCAGGTGTGTAGGTTGAGAACCTCTGGGTTTCCATGGGGAATGCCCGAGCGGGGCTGGACTAGGGAGCGTCTGCCGATGTGAAGGCGGAGTGGGGGAACGTGAGTGAGGTGGAGAAGGTCGGGGAACCACGGCTGTGCTGGCCAGTGTGGTGCGATGAGAATCAGGGCGGCACTCTCCAGCCTTGCCTTTCTGAGGACTTTTCCCATGATTGGCAGTGGGGGGAAGGCATACCCCGAAAGGTTGGACCAGCTGATCGACAGGGCGTCCACGGCCCAGGCCTGCGAGTCTGGGACTGGGGAGACGTATGTAGGAATGCGGAAGTTGAATCTTGAGGCGAAGAGGTCCACATGTGGTTTGTGCTAATGGTCCCAGATCAGCTGAAGTGTTGAGTGTGACAGGGTCCACTCCGTTTGTAGCACGGTGTGGGATCTGCTGAGGCAATATGCTAGAATGCTGAGCTTGCCTGGGACATGTCGTGCTGTCAGGTGGATGCTGTGCTCCTGGCACCAGAGGAGGACTGTCTCCGCACGCAGGGACAGCTGGTGTGAGTGAGCTCCCCCCTGTTTGTTCAGATAACATGCTACCGTCATGTTGTCCGTGCATAGCAAGATCGACCTGTGCGACACGTGGGGGAGGAAGTGCTGGAGGGCAAGGAAGACCACCTCCAGCTCCAGTTTGTTGATGTGCCATGACTGCTGTTGTGGAGTCCAAGTCCCCGACACTGTGTGGTTCTCCATGTGGGCACCCCAGCCCATGTTGGAGGCATCTGTGTACAGTTCTGCATCCAGTGTTGGATTCGAGATCGGAACCCCAGCGTTGAGCCGTTGCATGTCCATCCAGTGCTGGGTCGACTGTGAGAACCATGTGCCTAGAGGTATACGGGTGTCCCATGTCTGTGAAGACTGGGACCACCTGTCCTGGAAGTGATGCTGAAATGGACGTTTGTGTAGTCTCCCCAAGGGAACAAGTGCAGCGAGGGACTCCATGAAGCCTAGCAGAGAGGCAAGTTCCCTGGCAGACGCCGAGGTTGCCTGTGATAGTTGAGAGAGGAGGCTGTGTAGCCTGTGGAGGTGAGGCATGGCCGGACGTATGGTCATTGATACAGAATCGATCGCCATACCCAGGAATTCGAACTGTTGAGAGGGCTCCAGTTCCGATTTGTCTGTGTTCATTAGAAAGCCCAGTGATTGGCACTGGTTCCTGACAAGGTTCAGGTGATGCTGGCAGAGGGCCCTGCTCTCCTCAAGGATCAACCAGTCGTTTAGGGGTGTGGGGGTGGGGTGGGAGAGTGAGAGGTGCCTTGGAGGAGAGCCAAGGCAGGCGGAACCCTGACCCTATCACCTGGAGGACCCACTCACATGCTGGGAGAGACAGACACGCTGGCATGTGCCTGGATAGACTGCCTGCTGGCTGCTGTTGCGCGAGTGGCGGGTGAAGGGCGGGGGTAAGTCATTGGGGGTGGGCCGGTCTGGAGGTGGCTGCTGGCCTGTGTGGAAGGCGAAATGTGTGCGGCTGGCGCCTGTACACCCTGGGCTGGCCCTGGGTTGCGCTCTGGTGTTTGAGGGTGAAGACTGACGCGGGCGCAGTCTGAAGGTGGTTATGTTGTTGCGCCTGAAGGTGTAAGGTTGATGCCGCGGAGCGTGCTGCAAGTATGCCGAAGCGCGGAGAGGGCCTGTGCCAAGGGCAAGGTCCCTACCCAAGTTTGCGCGGTGTTTTATGGCTGCAGTGGGGAAACCCTGACCAAATAGGGAACCGTCGGTGGGGAGAAGCGCTCTGAGGAGAAGCGTGCTCTGGCGGAGAGCACACGTAAGGGGAGCGGTCGAGCACAGCATCCCTCCTGGCCAAAATAACATTCATGTAGGCCTGTGACTGTATATTCGCAGACCGCATGAGGAGCTGGCTGATCTGCTGTACAAAAGGAGAGAAGATGGTGATGTCAAGGCCTGCTGGTTGATCAGTGGGGGTTTCTATCAGTGCTGTGGCAAGGCCTGCAAGGAAGTTGTCTATGGCGGCAGTCGATTCAAGGGATAATCTGGTAGCTTCCTCCAGATCCATAAGGAATCTGTTGGGCAATGCTACTATGCGATTGCAATGCGAGTTGTGCGGGAGGAGTATGAGGTTTTCCTGAGAAAGAGGCAGGGGTCTTTGAGGAATAGGACCTGGAGCTAAAAGTGGGGGCTTTGAAGTTGGTCTGGGCAGGGTATTCAAGAATTTCCCTCAACCCATTGCGGCAGGAAAATTTGGGACAGAGTCAGAGGGGACATCGCTGATGGGTTGGCCCCTGATGCGTGCCAGTGTATTTTGCAGGGCATCAAGTACCATGGGCGACTGTGTAAGGGCGTAATGAGGGCCAAGGGAGGATCTGTGGATGCCCATAATCTCCATAGCACTGTGGGTTTGAGGCGTGCCTGGTGCTTGAATTGTCTCCACCCTATCTGGAGTGTAGGAAGCTAGGAGGGCTAGTGCTTCCTGCACGGAAACCAGCTGATTATCCTCTGAAGGTGTTTCCTCTGTGTCTGTGTCACCATCAGAAAATGTCTCTTCAATGGCATAGGATGATGGGTCAGGCTGTGTGCTGAGCACGTGACCAGTGTGGTTGCACTGGGTGCTATGAGCGTGTCCTGTTGTAGTGGAGAGGAGCTGCTGGGAGGTGGCAGAGGATGGTGGAAGCAGATGTGCTGCAGTAGAAGGAGGAGCAGTCGCAGGAGAAGGTGTGGCACCAGGAAGCAGAGTGGAGCATAATTGCTGCAGCTATGAGCAATGAGCTGCTGGTTGTTTGGTTGAGCAGATTGCTGAGAGACCATTAGTGGCTGGAAAACAGCAGCAGCCGTCAGTATGACAGATGTGGTCATCACTGCATTGCTTGCAGGAACCGTGCATGCACCTGCACTGTAGGCAAGGGGCAGTGCCGGTGCAAGGGAAGTAACTGGCGGTCACCGGTAAGGGAGCCGAAGCAGGAGTTATCTCCCTTGGATCGGAAAATCGTGACAAGGGGAGGGGGTACACTCATATCGACGAGCGTGTCCCCTAGTGGTCCACCTTCCTCCCTGCACATGGGGAGGGCATCCCTACGCGCCTCGGTCGCCAGTGGATCCGAGACGGTCGAGGCATGCCGCGTGGGGGGGTCATGATCCAATGTCATGGCCGCCACCACGGACGCATCGCACATAGGGCCCAGTCTAGCGTGCGGATCCAGAGCAAATCGCGGATCGCGTCGAGTCTGTTAGCGGTTCGAAATTAATAACATCAATGGTACAACTGACCTGTGTTTGGGGTAACAAACCCCTAGAAGTCGCCGGAGGAGGCATAGGGGGTAGTGGGGGTCTGGAGTCGACCAGAGGTAGCGGAGGAAGCGGAGGAGGCATGGGGTTGGCGTTGTTGAGAGAGGCAGAGGTAGAGGGCCCAGAGTGATCGCGAATTGATTGCGATCGTGCCTTAATTTTAGCCCAATCTCTGAATCGAGCCACATAATTTTGCGACCTGTTTGAAGACATAATTGGACCTAAAACAGAAACGCCAAAGAATCGATAGACAGACAGAAAATGCGAAAAAACTTAGCCGTATGAAGTGCATAGGAACAGGTGTCGAGATGGCTGCCGGAAAAAGAGGGTGCTAGGCAGGGGGACAAACGGGAGGTTACCTACTTCCGGGAGGTTATCGGCCGTAGTACTTTTATTTTCTCCGCATAGGCGGATAGTAGTTTGCACAGGACAGGAATGTCAGACCCCTGCCGGAGTCTGCACTAGTTGGGTCACAGTTAATTATGTGTAATTAAATTAAGTTTTCAGAAATTGAAAAAGAAAAAACCAAATACTATACTTGTTTGGTAAAAACCAGATGTACATGACATTGTTTTATTTAGCTTACAAACATAACAAAAAATTGTGTTTCAACTTTCCTGAAGATATTAAAGATGCTGCTTCAGAAATGTGACTGTGATTTATTTTAAAATAATACAGCAGAATAATCCAGTCTCGAACAAGTTTAAAGAGCTGGAAAAAAAAAAGAAGAAAAAAAAGAGAAAAAGCTGGGAGCCAAACTTTCAGAGTGTTTTCACACATCACCACAGCCTCCCTGAAACCTGTGATGGAAGTCAAAATAACCCTTTCCACTTTAAGAACTATTTTCTATCAGCAGTTACTTCCCTTCAATATCCTCCAAGTTCCCTTCAGATTTGTTCCCTCAAAGAATGTGATGAAAAGTTGAAAAGACACTGTTAAGATAAAAGATGTAAACTGAGCTGATAAAGCAAATTTTCCAAATGAAATAAATGCAACAATTTACAGCCAATTGACGTTTGCAGACACAACCCCACAAAACATAACTATAGAGACTCAAACAACCTGAATGAATGTATCACCAACCCCCCTCCAAACCTCCCTTCACAAAAAATATATGAAGAAAACTGATCCAGTGAAGCTTCTGTTCTCCCATGTTATTCATGTTAAAAAAAAAATTATCAGCCATTCTGTTTATAGACTGATATAAACCAACTAAAAGAATACTCAAACTGATGCAGCAGAGTCTAGTATGTCCTCCATTTATCTGCAGATAATTCTACATCTAACCATCACAGCAACTGTGATTGTAATCGGTATGGACACTGCCTGTCTAAGGTTAATCAGAAATTTATTGTTACCCCCCCCCCCCCCCGACCCCCCACAAAAGACCTTGTTATCCACATAAAGAGCAATAACCTACCACAAAACAAATCCTAGACCTGATGAGTGTTTAGTGATTCTAATCATTTACTCTATGTCCTTTTTTGTGCAAATGAGCACCATCAAGCATTTATCTACTGACAAACTTTATGTTCTCTGCTTTCCTGTTAAAAAAAAAAATCACATTATGACTAGACACTGGTATAACAGATCTGGTCAGAAATAAACATCCACCAACCCATCATAGTTGCAAACAGAGCTAGGCACAGAAAGAAATGATACAGACAGGCCGCACTCTAACAAGAAAGGTCTAGGTCTAGCAGGGCCACAGTCCACCTGCAGACATACTGGGGAAAAGAAAATGGAGACTGGGAGCATTGTGGTGTCAAGGGGTGCTAGTAGGAATAGGTGCTGCTTGTTGAAAAAACCACCAGGCGCAGAACAGCAGACAAAACCATGACGATGATGCCTATGATAATGGAGGTGATAGCCAGCTTCTTGGCCTGCACAGCGTACTTCATGGCTGAGTTGTAGTCATTGGCCTCATTGGCACTCTTGGCCTGACACAATGGAAAATGATATGCACATAAACACAGGAAAGCACACATGCACATGTACACACACACATGCAGGCACAAATGCACACACACATACACATGTGCACATTTATCAATGGAGGAAAACACGCACAGTTTGACAGAATGTCAAAGCAAGTGCAGGAAGATAACGAAAAACTTAATTCTGTTCAGCAAATGATGCAAGAAAGAAACTGTTTTATAAAACATAATCATTCTAATAACCACAGTTATCATCATTATCAAATGAACAGTATAGCATCTGCCTTTCTTGTTTTCTTTTATTTCATCCTGTGAAAACTGCCTTTCTTTTCCTTTCTTGTGTTCCTCTCATTTCATAACTTACCATTTTGGGTAGGCTATGACCTCATTATTATAAAAGACTGTATGTAATAAAGATGTGCAGCAGTTGTTCATGAACCCTCTGAATACAATGAACTTCATCACATAATCATTATTGTACTGGCAGCATGCACAGTGGCCAATTTTTTCATTGCTGGTACCATCACGTTTGTTCAATGTAAAGAAAATGGTATCCTATTTTCCTCTATCCATTTTTTTACAGGGCAACATATTTATATCAGGGATTGGAATTTATTTTCATATACTACTTTCCTAGATCCATTTTTTTACAGGGCAACTTTTATATCGGATGATTGGGAATTGTTTCTTTTGAAAAATGGTTTCACGTGTTTCACGTGCATTTTTGTAATCATAGCATGAGTTATGAATGTGATGTGGTGCTGTGAAGTGTAGATTTGTTGCCAGATGGTGTCATGAAGCTGCCCAGGTTAGGACATATTTTTGCCTGTAAAGGTATGTTGAAAATTATTGCACTAAGTTTGAAATGACTTTGACTACGTTTTGTGATGGGATATTGACCACAGTATATAAAAGCAGGACATTTGAATGGATAATTTAAGTAGCGTTTGAATGAGATACATTGATATGTTGTGGTTGATTTGATGTTGTTGTAAAGCTTGTATGAGTAATCAGTACTTGGTGCTATGTTGATATACAGTTGATAATAGGTAGTAGTTACTTAAATTTGTCTTAAGTTTTGTTGGACTATTCAATGGCTAAGAAATGGTACTTTTTTTGAAACATTGAATTGTGTAGTAGCTAAGCAGCTACATTTTGGTATTTCCTGATGGGATGAATGAGAATCATTTTGAAGTAATTGTATTTTGCATTACTTAGGGTGGTGAATGGACATCGTTTTCCGAGCGAATATTTTTTTTATTAGCTTCAGTGATGATTGGAATTTATGTCAATAGTATTGGATGAAGATTTCCTCTTTAGTGTTTATGTAAAGGTATGGTGTCTATGTTGTCTTGTTTGTCCACTTAGGTTTCCAGGAATAATATTCAAAACATGGTCTGTAGTGGGACTGGAAATGAGGGGGGTTTGCATCCAGAAAGTCAAGGAACTGACGCATACTAAAATGTGCAGGCATCTAGTGGCTGGGACAGGCCACGGGTTTCTGGTTTTGTGCCGAGGTGCCAGGGACTGGCACTGGACTTCATAGAGCTGGATGGTGGGACCATCGGGGCAAACTATCAGCACAGGGGAAGAACGTGATGGTGGGACCATCGGGACGTGCTGAGTGAGGAGCCAGGAGCTGGCAAGACTGCTGAAGAACGTTCAAGGCGGTGACATTAAAATTGTTTCCCCCCATAAAAAAATTATATCCCAGTCCAGGCCATACTTAGAAATGTTTGATATCTTTCTTAATAATAAATAAACGGGTGTGGTTAATAAGTGTTTTCGTGTTTTGGGGAGAACACGTTCTGATTGGAGTGACAAGTGAACAGATAGCAGGCATACACTTACAAGCAAGCACACTCATTCTTGTGTAGTTATTTCTGTCTATCTGGCACTTTCTTTACAGTGGTGACCCCTACTCTGTTATCCCCCTAGGTTGAAATTTATCAAAGTTTAAAGTGGACTTGGAGAAATTAACGATTCAGTTATAGAAACTTCCTTGCACAAAATTTTTTTTGTTGAACTTTTTTTCTATTTGCCACCTCCAGCTTTGTGGCGGTGCCTCGTTGTATATAGTAGGTTCTGAGGTACCAAGGGCCTAGGATCTGTCCCTCTAGTAGTAGTAATATTTTTGTTTACTACTGTCCATTCTTATCAGGGTTCTACTGTCCTATCTTCTGTCATTCTGGTAATCTTTCTAAGTGAGTAGAAAAAGCCACACCCTTCAGCTTGTTTGTGTGCGTTTTTTGTTTTGTTTCCATACCTACCTTTCGTGATATAATTGTGTTTATTTGAAAGTAAATATTATTAATATTGATTATTTTAGTATTATTTTGTGTGACATTGTACAAATTCAACATGGATGATGAAGTATTTAGTCATCTTTTGAAGCAAGCAGAGACACTTGGCTTGCAAGGTAATGAGAGGGCTAAATATATCGGAGATGCACTGGAGAGAGATGCGAGACAAAAGGAGAGAGAGGATAGGAAGGAGGAAAGAGAAAGAGAAGCTAGGAATCAAGAGGCAGAAAGAGAGGCCAGACTGAAAGAAAAGGAAATAGAACTGGAACAGGACAGGATCAGGTTGGAGCGTCAGAAGATCGAGTCAAAGT
Organism: Babylonia areolata; assembly: GCF_041734735.1. NCBI lineage: Eukaryota > Metazoa > Mollusca > Gastropoda > Neogastropoda > Buccinidae > Babylonia > Babylonia areolata. Next base: position 40,967,847 of record NC_134878.1, read on the forward strand.
CAAGTGAAGCTGAAGAATCGGACCATGCACCTAGAATTAGAGGAGGAAACACAAGGTATCCCAAACTGCCCATCTTCAATGAAAATAGAGATGACATAGACTCATTCATTTTTCGGTTTGAAACGTATGCTAAAAATCTGAACTGGAGAGAAAATGAATGGTCGATGCTTTTGGGTGCACATCTGCAGGGCAGTGCTCTTAGTCTGTATAACTCCATTTGTACCACTGGCATGGTAGACTATGCAGTACTCAAAGATGCTCTTCTTACCAAATTTCAGTACTCGAAAGATGGTTTTCGAGAGAAGTTCCGCTTGTGCCAGCCTGAGAATGAAGAATCATTCCCTGCATTTTTTACTCGTTTGTCACATCTTTTTGACAGGTGGGTGGACTTAGCACACATTGAGAAGTCCTATGAAGCTCTTCATGACTTAGTTTTGTCAGAACAGTTTTTGCTGAGTGTCAGTAAAGACCTGGCTGTGTTTTTAAAGGAGAGAGTTCTGAAAGACACTAAAGCCATGGTCACGACTGCTGAACACTACAGGCTAGCCCACCCTGGGAAGAGCTTCGCTCGGTCAGTAAAGGTGGATTTTGGTTTAGCAGCTGGACCATTCAAGGGCAGCATTTTCCAGGCCAACGAGGCTCATCTGGTACAGGATCTCGGGGTCATCGAGGAGGCAGGACTCCCTTCCGCACACCCCAGAGAGGAGGACAAAGAAATCAGATGCTGGATCCAAGACATGAATCCCAATCGGAAGAAAACGCACCAGTTTGTTTTGAATGCAATGGTACTGGCCATTTCAAGAGGGAATGCCCAACTTACCTGAAACGCACTAAGAAGGAAGGACGTGCAGGCAGCCCTGGAACAAGAGGTAAAGGTTATCTATCCAACTCACCAAACAAGGTTTCAGCAGTCGGGTTTTTGGAGGAAACACAGGAGAAGGAGGTACTTTGCTCAGGATCCACAACAGGATCTTTGCCAGTTGTGGAGGGGTCAGTCAACGGGTTTCAGGTGTCGGTACTGCGAGATACTGGAGCCACTACTGCCAGTGTCAGGAGAGAGTTGGTACGACCAGATCAATTTGTGGGCCGCACTCAGAAAGCTGTTTCTTTTGGAGGTATTGTGGAGGTTTTTCCCCTGGCTAAGGTGGAGGTCGAGTCACCTTTCTTTTCTGGTCATGTATTATGCTGTGTCATAGACAACCCGGTGGCAGATCTCATTTTGGGACATGTTGAGGGAGTCTCACCTGTTGCTGGACTTGTGCTTGGAAACATTGATCATCAGGTGGCTGCTGTTATGACACGGGCCCAAAGGAGAGATCAAAACAAGACACCAGTAGTTTTAGATGCTCCGCTTCAAGATCTTGCTGTCAACCCAACGGAACTCCGTGAACTACAGAAAACAGATGATTCTCTTCAACATGTGAATGAGTTGGAGAGAGAGGGTGCATCTGTCAGCAGAGGAAAAGGGGCGTTTTCTTTTTTCCGTCAGAATGATATTCTGCTTCGGCGATTCTCCAAGAATGGGACCCATGTGGAGCAAGTGGTTGTCCCTACATCTCTTAAGGAAAAAGTACTGTTCATGGCTCATGATGGACTATTGGCAGGTCACTGTGGGGTCCGGAAGACATTATGTAGAGTGCAAAATCGATTTTGGTGGCCTGGTGTTACCCGGGATGTGAGGCAGTATTGCCAGACTTGTGCGACATGTCAAAAATGTGCAGCAAAAGGTCGTACTCCAGATATTCCTCTGGAGAGTATGCCGAGGATTGAGGAACCTTTCTGCAGAGTTGCAGTGGATATTGTGGGTCCTGTTTCTCCACCATCTGAGGAGGGGCATAGATATCTGCTGTCAATTGTGGATGTGGCTACGCGATACCCAGAAGCCATTCCATTGAAGAACATTGACTCTGTTTCAGTGGCTGATGCACTGTTTTTAGTCTTTTGCCGACTAGGGTTTCCGAAAGAACTTCTGTCTGACAATGGGTCACAGTTCAAGTCAGAGATGTTTTCTGAATTTCTTCGTCTGCTGTCCATTAAAAGTATCCACTCGTCTCCCTACCATGCACAATCGAATGCTATTGTGGAAAGATTTCATGGAACTCTGAAGCCAATCTTGAGAAAACTCATTCAGGATCAACCCAGACTGTGGCATCGATACATCCTTGCGGTGTTGTTCTCATGCCGTGAGATGCCGAACGATTCAACAGGATTTTGTCCCTTTGGACATCGTCCTCATGGACCAATCGACTTCTTGGCAGACTCTTGGACAGGTCAAGATAATTCCGAAGAAGCAAGTACCGTCTGAGTACGTCTTCAACCTGCGGAATACCATCGCGGAAATGTCTTCACTAGCTCATGATACAGTTTAACATTCCAGACGGATTCAGAAACACTACCATGACAGAACAGCCAAACATCGATCCTTCAAAGTGGGCGATGAGGTGCTAGTGTTTCTTCCCTCATCTACCAACAAGCTGCTGATGAGATGGAAATGTCCTTACAAAGTTGTAGAGAAGCTGGACTACGACTACGTCATTGATATGGGCGGCAGAAGGAAAATTTTCCACCCCAATATGCTGAAGAAATTTTTCAGACGGAAGGAAGAAGCTGCATCAGTCTCTGTCTGTGGAGACAGTGTTAGCTTTGAGGACATTTTGCCATCATCGTTTGTATCACAGACAGAAAAACTACAACCAGCTGTCCCAGATGTTCCTTCCAAAATTCCATCTGTTATGGGAATGGTGGCAGTTATCTCAGACACGGAGGAATTCAATGATGATACTCAGATACAACCTTCCACTCTGCCGTCATCAGAAAAAGAGACATTCCAAGACGTTCATTTTGATCCGGATTTGTCTTCAGTTCAGCTGACAGAAATACAAGAGTTGTTCGCTTCGTTTTTATGAATTCTGACTACTGAACCAGGCTGCTGTTCATTGAACGTTTCTCATGAGATTCATCTCACCACTGACCAGCCAGTTCATAGAAAGCAATACCCATTGCCATTCTCTGCCATAGAGACTGTCAAACATGAGGTAACGAAAATGCTGGGGATGGGCGTCATAGAACCATCTCAGTCTGCTTACTGTGCCCCGGTTGTGCTGGTAAAGAAAACCGATGGCTCAACAAGGTTTTGCTGTGACTACAGAGAAATAAACAAAGTGACAGTAGCAGATGCTGAACCTATTCCCGATCAGGAACAGTTGTTTTCAAGGCTGAAGTCTGCAAACTTTTTCACCAAGCTGGATTTGACAAAAGGATATTGGCAGATCGTGGTCAAGCCAGAAGATCGTCATAAGACTGCGTTTCAGACACCGATGGGACTTTTCCAATGGGTGAGGATGCCTTTTGGGTTAGTTACAGCACCTGCTACATTTGCCAGGACTATGAGACTACTCAAGATGGGGGAGTCTGCTGTCAACTTCTTTGATGACATACTCGTACACAGTCAGTCATGGACGCATCACCTGCAAGATGTTCAGGAGGTTCTTGTAGCTCTTCAAGAAGCGGGATTCACGGCTCGACCAACAAAAATCTTCGCTGGATTTTCAGAACTGGAATTCCTTGGACATGTGGTTGGTAACGGTGTGTGTCAACCACAAGAGGACAAGATTCAGAAGATAGTGAAGATCAATACCCCTTCTACAAAACGTCAAATCAGGGCTCTTTTAGGGTTGGTTGGGTATTATCGGAAATTTATTCCGAATTTCACCACAATCACGGCTCCGATTTCCAACTTGTTGGCTGGGCATTCATCTCGACGAATCGTTTAGACTCCAGACTGTCAGAGAGCTTTGCAGATTCTACAGAGGTGTTTGTCGAGCTCCCCAGTTCTCTTGTTGGCAGACCTTTCAAAGCCATTTGTTGTCAGGACAGACGCCAGTTCAGTGGGAATCGGGGGAGTTTTGTTGCAGGACTGGGAGGGCACCCTACATCCTGTGACTTTTGTCAGTAGAAAACTACTTCCCAGAGAGACAAGGTACAGCACAATTGAGAGGGAGTGTTTGGCCATTGTTTGGGTCATTTCAAAGCTAGGAAGGTACTTGTGGGGAAGGGGATTTCTGCTGGAAACAGATCACCGTCCATTGACCTACCTTCAGTCTGGAAGGTTCAAGAATTCCAGAATCATGCGCTGGGCACTTGCTCTGCAAGAATACCACTTTTCTGTACGATCACTGAAAGGAACTGAAAATCTGTGGGCTGATTGTCTCAGCAGAGCTGATTGAGATTTTTGTGTTGCGTGTTCGAATCACGTCGGGCTGATGGATTGACATTGTTTGAAGAACGTTGGCACGTTCTTTTATTAAGGGGGGGAGAACTGTAAAGAAAATGGTATCCTATTTTCCTCTATCCATTTTTTTACAGGGCAACATATTTATATCGGGGATTGGAATTTATTTTCATATACTACTTTCCTAGATCCATTTTTTTACAGGGCAACTTTTATATCGGATGATTGGGAATTGTTTCTTTTGAAAAATGGTTTCACGTGTTTCACGTGCATTTTTGTAATCATAGCATGAGTTATGAATGTGATGTGGTGCTGTGAAGTGTAGATTTGTTGCCAGATGGTGTCATGAAGCTGTCCAGGTTAGGACATATTTTTGCCTGTAAAGGTATGTTGAAAATTATTGCACTAAGTTTGAAATGACTTTGACTACGTTTTGTGATGGGATATTGACCACAGTATATAAAAGCAGGACATTTGAATGGATAATTTAAGTAGCGTTTGAATGAGATACATTGATATGTTGTGGTTGATTTGATGTTGTTGTAAAGCTTGTATGAGTAATCAGTACTTGGTGCTATGTTGATATACAGTTGATAATAGGTAGTAGTTACTTAAATTTGTCTTAAGTTTTGTTGGACTATTCAATGGCTAAGAAATGGTACTTTTTTTGAAACATTGAATTGTGTAGTAGCTAAGCAGCTACATTTTGGTATTTCCTGATGGGATGAATGGGAATCATTTTGAAGTAATTGTATTTTGCATTACTTAGGGTGGTGAATGGACATCGTTTTCCGAGCGAATATTTTTTTTTATTAGCTTCAGTGATAATTGGAATTTATGTCAATAGTATTGGATGAAGATTTCCTCTTTAGTGTTTATGTAAAGGTATGGTGTCTATGTTGTCTTGTTTGTCCACTTAGGTTTCCAGGAATAATATTCAAAACATGGTCTGTAGTGGGACTGGAAATGAGGGGGGTTTGCATCCAGAAAGTCAAGGAACTGACACATACTAAAATGTGCAGGCATCTAGTGGCTGGGACAGGCCACGGGTTTTTGGTTTTGTGCCGAGGTGCCAGGGACTGGCACTGGACTTCATAGAGCTGGATGGTGGGACCATCGGGGCAAACTATCGGCACAGGGGAAGAACGTGATGGTGGGACCATCGGGACGTGCTGAGTGAGGAGCCAGGAGCTGGCAAGACTGCTGAAGAACGTTCAAGGCGGTGACGTTAAAATTGTTTCCCCCCATAAAAAAATTATATCCCAGTCCAGGCCATACTTAGAAATGTTTGATATCTTTCTTAATAATAAATAAAAGGGTGTGGTTAATAAGTGTTTTCGTGTTTTGGGGAGAACACGTTCTGATTGGAGTGACAAGTGAACAGATAGCAGGCATACACTTACAAGCAAGCACACTCATTCTTGTGTAGTTATTTCTGTCTATCTGGCACTTTCTTTACATTCAAGAAAGAAGCAGAAAGAACGAAAGCTTAAAACACAGTGTTGTGGGAACAGGACATCAAGCTTCATTTTAACATGTATTGCCCTGTTTTGTCACTGAAACTGATTCCAACATCTACCTTCTTCCCTACCCCATCTCCATGAAAAAGTCCACCCAGTTTTCCTCCCACACCTGGACAGATCTGGTGTGTGGTGAGTGGTGGTGACTGACTCACCAGGTGTGTGGTGTGTGGTGAGTGGTGGTGACTGACTCACCAGGTGTGTGGTGTGTGATGCTGACTGACTCACCAGGTGTGTGGTGGTGACTGACTCACCAGGTGTGTGGTGGTGACTGACTCACCAGGTGTGTGGTGTGTGGTGCTGACTGACTCACCAGGTGTGTGGTGTGTGGTGGTGACTGACTCACCAGGTGTGTGGTGCTGACTGACTCACCAGGTGTGTGGTGTGTGGTGGTGACTGACTCACCAGGTGTGTGGTGGTGACTGACTCACCAGGTGTGTGGTGTGTGGTGGTGACTGACTCACCAGGTGTGTGGTGGTGACTGACTCACCAGGTGTGTGGTGTGTGGTGGTGACTGACTCACCAGGTGTGTGGTGGTGACTGACTCACCAGGTGTGTGGTGTGTGGTGGTGACTGACTCACCAGGTGTGTGGTGGTGACTGACTCACCAGGTGTGTGGTGGTGACTGACTCACCAGGTGTGTGGTGGTGACTGACTCACCAGGTGTGTGGTGGTGACTGACTCACCATGTGTGTGGTGAGTGTTGACTGACTCACCAGGTGTATGGTGCTGACTGACTCACTAGATGTGTGGTGCTGACTGACTCACCAGGTGTGTGGTGCTGACTGACTCACCAGGTGTGTGGTGAGTGGTGTTCAATTCAATTCAATTCATGTTGTTTAGAGCCCAGTCGACCGTTTAGGCCATCTCAGGGCTGTTACCACGTTTCAACAAAAAAATCTTCTCAAAACTGTAAATAAAATATCTTATTTAAAATTTTTATGTTTACAGCCCAGCCAGCTACTTAGGCCATCTCAGGGCTGTGACCACAACAAATCTTTACAGTATGCCTTTTTTTAAAAACATGCAATTAAAAATATCTAAATCTTGTTAAAAATATTTGTTTCTCTTAAAAAGTCCATTACTGCCCAGGGAGGCACATCCCTGAACAGTGTTCTCAAGGACTCAGCTGTGTAGTGTTTATGTCGGACCTCGTTCAAATCCCAGCAGTCAATTAATAAGTGTTTCACAGTAAGAGGTTCATGACAAGGGATACACCAAGGACCTTCTTCATTTTTTAGCAGATAGGAGTGTGTGAGGAATGTGTGGCCAGTATGTAATCGGCACATCACCGTTTCCTCTCTGCGGTTACCAGAAAAAGATGGAAGGTATTCTTTCAAATTTGGTCTAATTTGGAACAGTTTGTTGTTGGTATTGTTGTTCCATTCTTCTTGCCAGAGATTGTTTGTGTAACTTTGAACTTTTGGTTTCAGGTCAGAAAACGGAATTGTGGAATTGGATTTGGTCTGCTTTGTTGCACTTTTGGCTAGTTGGTCAGCCATCTCATTTCCAAAAATGCCCGAATGACCCGGTATCCAAACAAACACAATATTATAGTCATCATTTTTAAGGGAGGTGTGCAGCTCGTGGAATTTTAGAAGCATGGGATGATTTGTATTGCGGCCAGAGATGGCCTCCAGAGCAGACAGAGAATCAGAGAGGATAAGAAAGTTTTTGTTTTGTGACTGATGAATCATTTTTAGAGCTAAAACCAAAGCAGTGAGTTCTGCAGTGTAAACTGAGCTGTCGTTTGGAAGATGTTTAGATAAAGACGAGTTGTTGAGAGAAGGGGATACAGCAGCACAGCCAACACCTTCCTCAGACTTTGAACCATCAGTAAAAATGCGCAGGAAGTCTGGATACAACTGGCATAGTTCAGCATACAATGATTTATAGATCAGGGAGTTGGTGGACTCTTTTTTGTAAGAAGACAGGTCAAACCTCACCTCAGGAGTTTTTATCATCCAGGGAGGACTGTCCGGAAACTTGGAATCATCAGAAATGACATCAGTGTTTATATCCGCATCCTCCAGGTGTGGAAGAATGCGGATGCCCAGAGGTGGAATGCAGGACTGGTTATCTTGAAATTTTTCTTGAAAGGGAGGATTCATAACAATGTCATAGGCAGGGTTTAGTGGATCAGATGAAAGTTTCAGATAGTAATTTAAAGATAGCTTGAGGCGTCTGAGGGTTAATGAGGGTTCTCCGGCTTCAGCGTATAGACTATGAACTGGGGTCGTTCTAAATGCCCCCAGACACAGTCTTAATCCTTGATGATGAATGGGATCGAGCTTCTTGAGGTAAGAGTCTTTCGCAGAGCCGTATACAATGCTGCCATAGTCAAGCTTGGAGCGCACAAGGGCCCGGTACAGGCGTAGGAGGGTCCGACGGTCTGCACCCCAGTCCGTGTGAGCTACCACTTTGAGTGCATTGAGAGCTTGTTGACAGGATTTCTTGAGATATTTGATATGGCTGAGGAAATTCAGTTTTTGGTCAAAAATGATACCAAGAAATTTGGCTTCTTTGACAGATTTGATTTTTCCATTTTTTAGTTTTATTTCTGGGTCAGGAAAAAAGGTTCTAAAATTATGGAAATGGATACACTCTGTTTTGGAAGAAGAAAACTGGAATCCGTTGTTCTCAGCCCACTGTTGAATTTTGTCTACACATAACTGCAGTTGACGTTGTATGCATGGAAACGATTTCCCTGTTGCGTACAGAGCAAAGTCGTCGACAAACAGTGAAGAATCGGATCCATGGCGAACAGAATTTATAATGCTATTTATTTTAATATTGAAAAGTGCAGGAGAGAGAATGCTGCCCTGTGGAACACCCTGCTCCTGCGTGTAGAAGTCAGACAAAGAAGAACCCAAGCGGACCTGAAACTGTCTATTAGATAAAAACTTTTGGATGAATTTTGGAAGGCGACCTCGGAAACCAAGGTCATGAAGGTCAGATAAAATTCCATATTTCCAGGTTGTGTCAAACGCCTTTTCCAGATCAAAAAATATAGCTACAACATGTTGTTTGTTTACAAAAGCATTGCGGATGGTAGACTCAAGACGGATCAGATGATCAACTGTAGAGTGGTGTTTCCTGAAACCACACTGCTCAGCTGCTAAGAGCCCCTCAGTTTCTAGGTACCACATCAAGCGGGAGTTGACCATTTTCTCCATGAGTTTGCAAATGCAGCTGGTTAGAGCAATAGGTCGATAGTTTGAAGGGTTGCTCGGGTCTTTGCCAGGTTTGGGAAGTGGAATAATATGGGCTTTTCTCCAGGATGGAGGGAAGTAATCAGTGGTCCAGATATGATTAAAAACTTTTAGGACTGTTTGAAGACAACTTTCAGGTAAATGTTTTAATAGGCTGTAATGAATTTCATCGGGCCCAGCGGCAGAGTCATTGCATGACTGGAGACTCGACTTCAATTCATCCAGCGTAAAAGGCAGATTGTAAAGTTTGATACCATCAAAGTCAAAGTCACAAGGAGATTTTTCTTTTTGAGTTCTTAATTTTGAAAAGGCAGCAGATCTGTTGACAGCAGAGTTTTCCTGTAAAGTAGACGCTAATAAGTTGGCAACTGCTTCTTTTCCTGTAATTAGGCGGTCGTTTAGTTTCAGGTGATGGAAAGAGGGGCAGGTGTTTTTACCCTTGATCTTTTTTATAACTTTCCATACTTTCTTGGTAGATGTTTTAAAATTTAGTGTGGAAACAAATTTTTTCCAGGAATTGCGTCTGCTCATTTTGTAGATATGTCTTGATTTCGCTCGGAGACGTTGGTGGGCTCTAACGTTGTCTGTGGTTGGTCTTTTAAAGACCTTACGTTGAGCCTTTTTCCTCTCCGAGCAAATATCTCGACAATCTTGATTAAACCAAGGTGTTTTGGGAAGTTGAGGTGATCTACTGGAGGTAGGAATAGCCGTTTTTGCACTATTTAATATTACATCTATGAGATTTGACAGGATCATCAGAGTTTATTATGTTGTTTTCATCCATTTTTGAATGAACTATGGCAGAGAAAAGGTCCCAGTTGGCTTTATTCAGAAGAAAGTGTTCTGGAATAGAGATAGGCTCACGAACAGTGGGAGAAATAAGAATAGGGAAGTGGTCACTCCCATGCAGGTCATCATGTACTTTCCAATCATAGTCAAGGACTAATGATGGGTCACATACAGACAGATCCAAGCATGAGAATGTACCATTTCTAGAGTCAAAGAAAGTGTGAGATCCATCATTTAAGACACAGAGATCAAGATCAGAGAAGATAGTTTCCAGTAAGCGACCTCTGGAAGATGTGCGGTCACTTCCCCAGAGTGGAGAATGACCGTTAAAGTCACCCAGGAGAAGAAATGGTCTAGGTAATTGTTGAATAAGATTTTCAATGGCTTGTTTTTGAACTGGGATAGAAGGGCTGAGATAAAGGTTGCAGATAGTGATAGTTTTATGTAAACTAACTCTAGTTGCTACGGCTTGTAAATTTGTTATGAGGGGAACAGGACTGTGTAAAAGAGATTTGTGGATAAGTAAGGATACGCCTCCAGTAAGACCGTCTTTTTCAGTGACATCTGCTGGTGTGTTTTCAATGTGGTAGCCATTTATAGAAAAATCTTTACCATCCGGCAGAAATGTTTCCTGGATGGCCAGTACAGCTGTTTTTTTATCACAGCAGAAAGTAAGAAGTTCCTCATATCTAGCTTGTATACCTCTGACATTCCACTGAGAAATTGTGTTCATGTTGATGATGTTTATAGCCCAGCCGGCCACTTAGGCCATCTCAGGGTTGTCCTAGTAGTCCATATCATCACAGTCATCTTGGTCCGAAAGAGGGTTGTATTGATTTTGTAGCTTCAATTCAGCTTTTTTCTGTCTCCCAGAGAGAACAGACCACCTCCGATCTCCTCCAGGAGCTTTGTGTTCCGGTGGCTTGTGAAGAGCCGCTCTCCCATGGGAGACAGTTCCCCGCCCCCGCTGGTTTTTAAGTACTCCCCCCGGCTTGGGAGGAGGAGCAGGTTTGTGACTCCCCTCCCCAGCCGAGGATCCGGTCTGGGGATAAGGAGCTGCGGTAGAGGCAGATGGTACACCCCTACCAGAAGGAGTTTTCTCCCTCGCTGCAGAAGTACCGGAGGACCCCTGCAGAGAAGGAGAAGAAGGAGAAGAAGAAGAAGAAGAAGAAGAATGGGTGGATACAATGCCTCCACCCGAGGCGACTGACCCTTTCTTGTGTGTAAACTCTGTACATTCTGTCTGGCAAGCGATGCTTACCATCTTTACTTTGGTTTTGAGAACGCTGGCATACGATTGACCTTTTGGTTCACTGTTTTTCACCAACTTCCTGGCCTCAGAAAAGCTGCACTTTTTTCCTGCTTTTATCCGTTGAATTGTAGATTCTCTAACCCAGGTGGGGCAGGTCTTTGCAGAAGAAGGATGGTCACCTCCACAGTTCACACAAAGGGCAGGACTGGCACATGCCCCTGTGTGGGGAGACTTGGCACAAGTGCCACACACCTCCTCCTCCCTGCAACGATCCCGCACGTGGCCAAACTTCTGGCACTTGAAGCACCTGAGCGGAGTTGGCACGTACAGAGAAACGTTGACCCGCAAATATCCCACCCTGAGAGTCTCTGGTAGTACCGTGGATCCGAAGGTCAAAAAGAAGGTATTGGTCGGAACTCGGTCAGCGCCTTTCCTCACATGGACCCGATGCACATCCGTGACCCCCTGCGACGCCAGCTCCGTCTTGATTTCAGCCTCCGACACACCTTCCAAATCACGACATCTCATTACCCCCTTACAAGAATTGAGGCTCTTATGAGGGGATATTTTAACAGGGTGGTTCACAAAAGTTGAGGATTTCAGTAACTGGTCAGATTGCTTTTTTGTGGCACATTCAATGAGCAGCGTCCCATTCCTCAGCTTTTTCGCATCCTTTGCCTTGCCTCCCACAATAGCAGAGATTCCCTTTTCAACTGCGAAGGGACTCAGAGTCCGTAGAGGGTGATCACTGTCAAGGGGTTCAACCACCAACCAAGAAGGCCAATTACCAAACTCCCTCCTAGCATCATCATCCGAATCAGAATCAATTTCAATTCCATTTCCGTGCGTTCGTTTCCGTTTTATAGAGTTTTGATTTTGTTTGTGCATGAGGCGTAGGCTCAGCGATGGCAGTAAATATTCGGTCACCCCAGGAGAGCTGCCATGCTGGGGAAGGGACAATGGATGGTCAATTCGACGTCCGTCTGCCTGAAACCGTCCCGCATGAATTCAGACAGTACACTCTCACGACTAACTAACGTATAGCCATTCATCCCCTAGCCGAGTGTAAGAAACGTGGGATTACGGGCCAGATACACTGACCACGTTTGGGTCTTTGGTTCGGGAGAATTCATGCATCCAATCTGCTTCCCATACCCCGTCAACAAACAATATTTCAACATAACAAAAGTCCCTCCACCTAACAACCAATCCAAACCACATCACTATACCATCAATTGGAAGCAACAATCAGATGCATGAATCCTCCCGCTAACACCCCCGGCGACGTGAAGCCAGACCCCTGGGGGCGGTGAGTGGTGTTGACTGACTCACCAGGTGTGTGGTGAGTGGTGTGGACTGACTCACCAGGTGTGTGGTGCTGACTCACTCACCAGGTGTGTGGTGAGTGGTGCTCACTCACCAGGTGTATGGTGCTGACTGACTCACCAGGTGTGTGGTGCTGACTGATTCACGTGGTGTGTGGTGCTGACTGACTCACCAGGTGAGTGGTGCTGACTGACTCACCAGGCGTGTGGTGTGTGGTGCTGACTGACTCACCAGGTGTGTGTTGAGTGTGAGTGGTGCTGACTGACTCACCAGGTGTGTGGTGAGTGGTGCTGACCGACTCACCAGGTGTGTGGTGAGTGGTGCTGACTCACCAGGTGTGTGGTGCTGACTGACTCACCAGGTGTGTGGTGCTGACCACCAGGTGTGTGGTGAATGGTGCTGACTGACTCACCAGGTGTGTGGTGAGTGGTGCAGACTGACTCACCAGGTGTGTGGTGAGTGGTGCTGACTCACCAGGTGTGTGGTGGGTGGTGCAGACTGACTCACCAGGTGTGTGGTGAGTGGTGCTGACTCACCAGGTGTGTGGTGGGTGGTGCAGACTGACTCACCAGGTGTGTGGTGAGTGGTGCTGACTGACTCACCAGGTGTGGTGAGCAGTGCTGACTGACTCACCAGGTGTGTGGTGCTGACTCACCAGGTGTGGTGAGTGGTGCTTACTGACTCACCAGGTGTGTGATGCTGACTGACTCACCAGGTGTGTGGAGACTCACCTGACAGGAGTACATGATGGCGAAGATGCCGGTGGGGCAGAAACAGCAAAGGCAGGCGATGATGGACAGCATCAGGTTGTCAGGAGCGGGGTTCTGAGCCACGATCATCGTCGTCCCTGTGGGCTGTGTCACCTGTGGACCAGGAGACAGAAAACTGCCTGAAATGGTCATCATGAGCGGGCATCAGGGCAGTGAATTCATGCCCACCGTGTCTAGGGCTCTGCATATCAAAGGAGGACCCAATCTTCTCCTTCATCATTTTAATCTTCCCCAACTGAAGTCACATACCCATTCACACCTGGCTGGAGAGAGGAAAGTCTGAGGAAAGTGCCTTTAAGAAGAACACTACACCATGCTGAAACAGGGCCTCGAACCTTGATCATCAGTGAACAGTGGATCAGAAGTTCAATGCCTGATTCTGCCACTTTTGTCTGATGTTTATTCATATTCTTCTTCAGCCTCTTTGTAATAATCAGAATAATAGTGTGTCTGCACAGCGCTTTTAAACCTCTCAATTCACTTTGCAATAACATGCCAGGCACAAAGGACACAAGCACACACACACACACTAACACACTCATGTGCAAGCACACACACGTACACACACACACCAACACACACACACACACACTAACACACTCATGTGCGAGCACACACACACACACACACACACACACACACACACTCATGTGCGAGCACACACACACACACACCCACACCCACACACCCACCAACACACACACACTAACACACACACATACACCCACACCCACCAACACACACACACACACTAACACACTTATGTGCAAGCACACACACACACCCACACCCACCAACACACACCAACACACACACACACACACACACACTAACACACTCATGTGTGAGCACACACACACACATACACAGCCGCACACACAGATTTCCTTTCTTTTCACCCCTTTTGGGGTATGGAGAATCAAAAACAAAAGAACAAAACAAACATGAAAAACAACTAATAACTGACTTACTTCACAACACTCATGAAGCAAATACAGCACAAAATTCTCAATTTCACCATCAACAAACTGTAAAATTGCTTTGAAATAATGAAGACAGACCTATTATTTCAGTTGCAGAGTTATACTCAGACATTTGCTACTTTATACCTTTTGAAACAGAAAGCAAGAGTTTCTTAGATTTTGTCACCCTCATGGCATTGGATGACTATATAATTTTTGACTCTCTTGTGGAAACAAAGTGAGTTTATGTTTTAACCCGGTGTTTGGTTGTCTGTGTGAGTGTGCGTGTGCGTGTGTGTGTGTGTCTGTGTCCGTGGTAAACTTTAACATTGCCATTTTCTCTGCAAATACTTTGTCAGTTGACACCAAATTTGGCATAAAAATAGGAAAAATTCAGTTCTTTCCAGTCATCTTGTTTAAAACAATATTGCACCTCTGGGATGGGCACAAAAAAATTTAAAAAAGGAGCCAAATTATATGCAAACTGAATTTACTGTTATATTTATATTTTTTGTATTCTCTAAACTTGGCGCTTTGATCTGATATTCTGACACAACAAGAGCAGTCATTTTTATCATTTTTTGTTCAAACAGGAACTTCTTTTGCTAAGCATGGAAGTTATATTTATTTTGCATGTCTTTGGTGTAGATAGTAAAAAAGGGAAATTAACCTGTTATTAATGCTAGGGGGCTTAATTTGCTTTAAACTGATTTTTCTCATCTTAAACATTACATTTTGAAATTATACTCAATACATAAAAAGCTTGTGTGTTTTACTCTCAGTGTACAGGGCTTTTACTATGTTCATTCGCCCAAGTGGTCTTTTTCGGAAAATACTAAAATCAATACGACAAGTGGACTCTACAGATCTACTGGCTGAGCCCTGAAGGTCATGGACAAAAATCAATTGCGTACACATATTTATACATATTCAAAGCACGTGCTCATATTCTTCACGAACGCGAACGACGCCATTTTGTTTCAAGTTGTTGACCTGCCCGTTCAATCCCATATTCAATCGACAATACACGATAACATGTGATGGAAAGTTGGAGAAGGAGACCGTTAAATATTTATTCAAAGAAAGATTTGTGAATGTCTCATCACTTACTGGATTATGCCCCAAATGCCATAAAAATTTCCACAGAATCAATCGAAATTCACAGTTAAAAATAATAAACATGACAGTTAATACCCTTGAACTGATGAAACGTAAAAATTTCCAGTCTTGACTTTTCTCAAAATGAATTCCTTTTCACTTCATACAACGTTTAGAAGTACTTGTACTTAAGGGTTAGGAAAAAAATTACAAAAAATACAAAATACTGTGTAAGAAAATGAAACTTTCAGAACTGGTTTATTACGTGTTGAGCTATTACATGTAAAAAACAAATCAAATTTCTCATCTTATTTTTACAGTTTTGCCATATGTAGAAAATACTGCCAATTTTTCACCCCGAATCACCATACCCATGCTCGCTTTCTGCATTAAATTCGCTTTCTTCTTCGTCATCACCCACCTCTTCAATGTCCGACCCTTCAGTTTGTAGCATTTCAAGTACTTCGGCAACCCTAAAACATTGCCGTCACTGCCTTGTTCGCTTCACAACATTCCGAGAAGAGACCGCTTTGCTGACAGGCTGGCACGCGAGCAGACGACTGGTCAGTGACTTTGTCAGCGTGTGTGCGAGACAGGCCACACATCCCATATTAACCAATCATACTGTTCGATTGTGGAGTGACCCAGAATAGCGCACTCTGCTTGGCTAATCACAAAATCACGTGTACAGCGCATGATGGAATTTTACTTTTGGAGAATGCTATTCCATTCCTTCGTCCGAAACCGAATACGTTTTGTGAGCATTCCTTCGTCCGGAAAGAGTTAAAAAAAAGCATGTTTAAATGTTATATTTTTTAATGTCAGCTAAGCAGCCACGATAGTGTAATGGGTAAGACAGTTTCTTCTCACCCGAACGCGTGGGGTTTGAATCTGCTGTTTGGACTTTTCTTTTTCTTTTTTCTTTTAACCCGAAGCTTTATAATAACAAATACAGAACTCATTTTAACGATAGATTTTGTTTTTTTTAAGTGTATCACAAGTGAGTCTTGAAGGCCCTGCCTCTCTTGTTACTGTTATTGTTGTTGTTTTTCTTTTTTGTTCTACAACATCTGGTGGTTCTGCATCTTTGGAAAAGGGAATCTGCATGCTCAACATTTTATCCACAACCTGACTGCTTCAGTAGTTGTGAAAAACTCAGCAAAATGAGTGAGTAACATTTCAACTTTATCCAGTCATCTCTAATGCATGTTAACAGTTCTGACAATCATTGATCATTGTTTTACATATTCTGGGTTACTTCTTTTTGTTCCATCCATTAACTGAATCTGACAGATGTTCCAAACAGTAATCATTGACACTGTCAGGAGAGTGGTTAGGTTTGAAGTAATAATAATAATAATAATAATAATGGATACTTACATAGCACACTATCCAGAAATCTGCTCTAGGTGCTTTACAAAAAACACTTTTGTTAACATAAAACATTACATCAATGTTACATACACACGCCAATATGTGAATACACACACACACACACACACACACAGACACACAATGCATAATACATTTTAACATACATGTGTATCTAACAGACACGCACACATAGGCAGGCACAAACTTACATAAACACATGCACACACTATACACATTCATATACATGCATGTAGTTATGTACACATACGTATGTATACACACATAGTCAAGCACAGCTAACGCAAAGGAAGTGGACCTGCCACAATTGAACTTATTGCTGAGGTAAAAGGTGAGTTTTGAGACGAGATTTAAAAGATGCCAGGGAATCAGAATGACGGAGGTTATCAGGGAGCTTGTTCCATGTCTTTGGTGATTGAAAAGAACGATCTGTGTCCATAGGTCTTACTTCTGACATGAGGTATCCTGAGAAGTCGAGTATCAGAGGAAGAACGGAGCTGGCGAGACGGGGTATAGATATGGAGGAGGTCAGAAAGGTACTTGGGGCCAGATCCGTTGACTGCAGAAAAGGTCAGAGTGGATAGCTTATAGTCTATTCGATCAGAAACGGGTGACCAGTGGAGAGACTGAAGGAGAGGAGAAACATGGTCAAATTTAGAAGCTCTGCAAATGAGTCTGGCAGCGTTATTCTGAATTCGCTGGAGTCTGTCTGATAGATATTTGGGAAGGCTGGCTAAAAGAGAGTTGCAGTAATCCAATCTTGAGAAAACCAGAGAGCGTATAAGTGTCTTGGTTGCATCGGTTGAGAGATAGTGGCGGATAGAGCTGATTCTACACAGTTCCAAACAGGCAACTTTACAGATATCTGAAATGTGCTGTTGGAAGGAAAGAGACTGGTCTAGGATTACACCAAGACTGCGAACAGAAGGATAAAGTGAAACAGGTGTGCTATTGATCAGAAGAGAGTCAGGAAAAGAAGGATGTCTTATCATCATTTAGTTGCAGCTTGTTGTGAGTCATCCAGTCCTTTAGGCCAGCAATGCACTCCTGTGTTTGAGTCACCAGTGCATCAAATTCAGCTATGGAAGCTGACTGATAAAGTTGTGTGTCATCAGCAAAGCTCTCATGCGACATCGCATGATGACTGATGACATCTGACACAGGAGCCGCATACAGCACGAAAAGAAAAGGACCTAGGACAGACCCCTGTGGGACACCACATTTTAAGGCAGATACACTAGAGTATCTACCATTTACACAAACTTCCTGTGTACGATCTGACAGGCAAGACATGATCCATGCTAGTGCAGTGTCACGAATACCAAAGGAAGTTTTAAGTCTGTTCAAGAGGATCGAGTGGTCAATACTGTCAAAAGCTGCTGACAAGTCTAAGAGAGCGAGAACAGATAATCTTATCCTCATCAAATCCTGAAAGCAAATCATTCACTATTCTAAGAAGGGCTGTTTTGCAACTATGACCACATCTATAAGCTGACTGGTGGGAATTAAGTAAACCATTTTGTTCCAGATGAGCTAAGAGCTCTGACAATATGATCTTTTCTAGCAGTTTTGATAAAAATGACAGATTAGAGACAGGTCAATAATTTTTCAAACAATTATGATCCAAAGATGGTTTCTTGATCAGTGGACGTACAACAGCAGATCTGAAGCTTTCAGGGAAACAACCAGACAATAAGGAAGAACTGACATGAGTAATATGTGGCAGTAGAACATCAAAACATTCAACCAACAAAGAAGATGGGACAGGGTCAAACTCACAGGATTTCGGACAAGCTCTCAGACACTTTTCTTCACAAAATCTTCAGTAACCGGTTGGAAACAATGTAAAACAGGACCACTGTACATGTGTTCTTTAACGGGTGAAGGAGACACAATCGAGTCAAGCTTCTCACGAATGCATGATATTTTTCCGGTGAAGAAGTCAGAAAACTTTTGAGGGAGTTCCTGCATGTCACTGAAATAAATGTTCTTGTATAATTTAGTTTGGCCTTTTCTTGTTTTGTATTATTTCACTTTACAGCTATTTGACATTTTTCTTTGTGAAATTTGGGTTGCTCTCCCCTGTGTGTGTTGTCATGTTCAAGA
Organism: Babylonia areolata; assembly: GCF_041734735.1. Taxonomy (NCBI): domain Eukaryota; kingdom Metazoa; phylum Mollusca; class Gastropoda; order Neogastropoda; family Buccinidae; genus Babylonia; species Babylonia areolata. The sequence goes on from NC_134878.1 coordinate 40,986,505, forward strand.
AACACCTGTTCCTTCCATTATTCTGCATGAAAGTATTTGTTTCTCAAATAAATTGGATTTTTGTCTTCACAGAATTCTGGACTTAAGGCCATGGTTCTTTTAAATGTGCTGAGCAAACATATACAAGTGTGAAAAACTCATTCTCTGAGTATTCACAGATGTGTTCACGTTTGCAGCAATAGTCCGCATCCAAAGCAGCAGAACCACCAGATGTTGTAGAGTAAGAAAAACAACAACAACAATAACAGTAATAATGACAGAGTCATCCACTGCCATCAGAATGACAGACACATGAAAGTTGGTCATGACTCACCAGCACGGAGGTAGTGGGCTGACCGTAAGGCCCCTGGATGTAGGCCCCTGGTACAGGCTGTCCCTGGGGGTACCCCGGCTGGCCCGGTGGGTAGGCGCCCTGAGGATACTGTCCGGGTGGAGGGTAGGGGGATCCCATCGTCCCTGGGTTCTTGCCAACCTCTGGGGGTGCTTGTCCTGGGGCGTGGTGGTAGCCCTGCACACAGCGTGCAGTGTCACAATAACAGTCACAGTTATTCGTCATGAAAACTATCAATAAAGATCGATAGACTCAACAACAAAGGGTAGAACCGATAAAGCTGAGTATGAGATGTTATGATCTGATGTGTACTTTGAAACATTCATAACTGATCTGTGTGAGTCAAGGTTGTACAGTCATATCTACACTTATGACTGACTCAGGATTATCACAGTTTGTTTCAGCACTTCCATCCACAGTTTCATTGCAGTTTAGTTCATCCCAGTTTACATGTCTCAGTAAGCCACAGAATCTGTTTGTATCTAGTTTATCATAATCATGGATTGCTCTTTTGAATGAATGCTCTCTAGATTCTCTATTTTTGACAAGGAACACTGTGGTCACTACATATAGCTGGCAGGACTTCTGTTGATCAAATAATTCCTGGGCTTTGGGTAATGATCAAATCTGAACACAAGTTTGTTAATTTGGTGATTCGTGATGGTTCATTATCAACTGTCTGATTTAGTAACAGTTCATAATATAAACCAGATGATTTGAAAGTGTGTTTAAGAAATCAGTGTCGGAATTACCCAGAATCAGAAATTTCAGTGATGTATTTTTTACTTTGCTAATGCTCTCTTCCACTAATTTCCAGTAGTTTGGCAGGCAATAAAACATATAATTTGCAGACTTGTCTGATCTAATTTAGTCTTGACCCATACAGCTTCCAAACCATTCACTTGTGGGTCGAACCTGAGTGTATTACAATACATATTATTATACAATTATAAATCATTTCCACCATGTTGATTTTCAAATCTGTCATGCCTAATCAGTGGGTGAAAGCTGACTGAATGGAAGTATAACTGTCAGAATCAGAATGCCAAGTTTATAGTATGAATCTTATCTCAAATCATGGTTTTTATCTGAGGCAACTGTGTTCTTTTAAATGAACCCCTGTTTTTAGAAAATGAACCAGAATGGACAGGGAAACATTAAAAGGATGATGTAGGCATGACAAAATGAACACTGTAAGTCCAAGAAAGATAACTCCCTGTTTATATGCAGAGCTTTGTGATAATAAAAACTAGTCTTGGGACAATGTATGTTAAACTCCCATTGTAATTTACATAACAGTACTGTGCAGTACATAAAACAAGAACATGACCAGGGCGGGCAGAAACTGATAATCTGACAGTTCCCCTGTGTCCCTGAAAAACATGCTACTTGATGAAAAACCAGAAGACAATCACCATGAAATGAAAATGAACAAACCTGGAAAAGAAAAAGAAAGCTTACAATGTTAACAAGAGAAAAGTGTAAAAATGACTGAAAGAGCAACAGATAACACAAAACGAACACTGAAGAAAAGAATCAATCAGTACTGTGAGACAGTGCACTCCCTCTGGTAACAATTCAAACGTATTTCATTATGGTCGATAAGTTTCCTACTTAAATGCCAAAAACTTTATGGATCAAATAGAAACACTCACACACACACACACAAATGTGCACAGGTGGCAGTTTCTACTTGTTCAACAAAGATTGCCCCATCGTAAAACCAGGTGTTGGCCAATCTTCTTTTGTCATTTGTGATTCCGAACCATCCAGACTATCTTGACCCTTTCTCTGCTGAGGTCTTGGTTCACACAGAGACATGGTTCTGCTGGTTCAGATCAGCCAGGGTGTGATGCCAATGGCTGTGTGGACCGAGTGAGTGAGGGATGTCAGAAACAGCTTCCTGATGTCCACTATCTGCAGCTTCTTCCTTCACAGAACTGTGCATGTAGGATGTGAACTTGACCAGGGTGGGATGGCTTTTGGAATCCCTTTGTGACAATTTCCTGCTGACACCATGGCTTGTGTCTATCATGTCATCTGTAAACTCAATGTCCACTTCCCTCAAAATCATCTTAACAAATCATCTGTTGACTTTCCCTTCATCTCAGGCACTACCTGATCCTTATGGAATTCTACCTTCCGTACTGCTCGAATTCATCCACTGTCTTGGAGCTTTAAAATCTGTCAATCCATGGCCTCCATGGCTGCATGTAGTTCTTTGACTGTCCATCATAAGCCATGTATTTCCCTTCAAAATGGATCTAAGATCTTTGCAGCAACTGCTTTGTAAGTCATTTCCAAGATATTAGGATCTGTAAGTGCTGTCTTGAGCTCAAGTGCTGTTTTGAGTGTACTGTATTGTGTGGTGTATGTATCTCTTTTGCTCAAACTCTCTCTCAAACACTCCCTGAGAAATGTGTATGTTCAGTGCCATACCATGCCACACCTGCATAAAGGGGTGACAGTGGGGATGGTGAGAGTGCAGTGTCACACAATGCCTTGCCTGCATGTTGGGCTGATAGAAGCTTTGTAGAGGGTAGCTTGATGCAGGTTCAATGTCACAGCATGCCTCACCTGAATGTACGTTTGAGGTTACGACTGCTGAGAGTACATACCATACCTTACCCACATATACAGCTGAAGGTAGATGTATTCCCTGCACATGGGGCTGATGGAAAGGTTGTTGAGGGTACAGAGCTGCACTATGGTTGAGGTTATGCTTGTTTAGGGTACAGAGACACACAATGCCTTATGCACATAAAGGGTTTACAGTAGGGTTCTTCAGGGTAGAGTGTGACACAGTGCCATACGTGCATGTAAGGCTGAGGATAATGTTGTTGAGGGTACAGAGACACAGTGTCATACCTGTATGTAGGGCTGAGGATAGGCTTGTTGAGGGTACAGAGATACAGTGCCATACCTGTATGTAGAGCTGATGATAGTGTTGTTGAGGGCACAGAGATACAGTGCCATACCTGTATGTAGGGCTGAGGGTAGTGTTGTTGAGGGTACAGAGATACAGTGCCATACCTGTATGTAGAGCTGAGGATAGTGTTGTTGAGGGTACAGAGACACAGTGCCATACCTGCATGTAGGGCTGAGGATAATGTTGTTGAGGGCACAGAGATACAGTGCCATACCTGTATGTAGGGCTGAGGATAGTGTTGTTGAGGGTACAGAGATACAGTGCCATACCTGTATGTAGAGCTGAGGATAGTGTTGTTGAGGGTACAGAGATACAGTGCCATACCTGTATGTAGAGCTGAGGATAATGTTGTTGAGGGCACAGAGATACAGTGCCATACCTGTATGTAGGGCTGAGGATAGTGTTGTTGAGGGTACAGAGATACAGTGCCATACCTGTATGTAGAGCTGAGGATAATGTTGTTGAGGGCACAGAGATACAGTGCCATACCTGCATGTAGGGCTGAGGATAATGTTGTTGAGGGCACAGAGATACAGTGCCATACCTGTATGTAGGGCTGAGGATAGTGCTGTTGAGGGTACAGAGATACAGTGCCATAACTGCATGTAGGGCTGATGATAGTGTTGTTGAGGGTACAGAGATACAGTGCCATACCTGTATGTAGAGCTGAGGATAGTGTTGTTGAGGGTACAGAGACACAGTGCCATACCTGCATGTAGGGCTGAGGATAATGTTGTTGAGGGCACAGAGATACAGTGCCATACCTGTATGTAGGGCTGAGGATAGTGTTGTTGAGGGTACAGAGATACAGTGCCATACCTGTATGTAGAGCTGAGGATAGTGTTGTTGAGGGTACAGAGATACAGTGCCATACCTGTATGTAGAGCTGAGGATAATGTTGTTGAGGGCACAGAGATACAGTGCCATACCTGTATGTAGGGCTGAGGATAGTGTTGTTGAGGGTACAGAGATACAGTGCCATACCTGTATGTAGAGCTGAGGATAATGTTGTTGAGGGCACAGAGATACAGTGCCATACCTGTATGTAGGGCTGAGGATAGTGTTGTTGAGGGCACAGAGATACAGTGCCATACCTGCATGTAGGGCTGAGGATAATGTTGTTGAGGGCACAGAGATACAGTGCCATACCTGTATGTAGGGCTGAGGATAGTGTTGTTGAGGGTACAGAGATACAGTGCCATAACTGCATGTAGGGCTGATGATAGTGTTGTTGAGGGTACAGAGACACAGTGCCATACCTGTATGTAGAGCTGAGGATAGTGTTGTTGAGGGTACAGAGACACAGTGCCATACCTGTATGTAGGGCTGAGGATAGTGTTGTTGAGGGTACAGAGATACAGTGCCATACCTGTATGTAGGGCTGAGGATAGTGTTCTTGAGGGTACAGAGACACAGTGCCATACCTGCATGTAGGGCTGAGGATAGGCTTGTAGAGGGTATCCCTGCTCTGCACCAGAAGGCCCCATGAGTGGCTGACCTTGAGGACCTTGCACCTCAGAATAGGCAGGGGGTGGGGATTTACCCAGGCTGGGGTCTGTTTCTGGAACAGAAACACAGCATGTTGTATAACAGTGGTAAAAAAAACAGTGAAACATTTGGGCTTTCCTCGACACTTATGCACATACACACATGCATGCAAACACCAAATACTGAAGTGCACACACACACACATACATACACACACATATATAGTCCACATACACAGACACACTTTTGTGTGTGTGTGTGTGTGTGTGTGTGTGTGTGTGTGTGTGTGTGTGTGTGTTTGTGAGGGGTGGGGGGATGCAATGAACAAACTTCAAACCTGAAAACAAACTGATTCTGTCACAGTCTTGATCGATTTACCAGTCAGTGGAGATCAAAGTGTAGGTTTCAGACATGGACAGGATAGTTACAACTGCACTGAAAAAGAAAGCATGCCTCACTGGCCAGTAATTATGGTAAGTATTACTCTTTTATAAACTGCGTACTGTCAAATTTCAGAAGAGAAAATTACAAATCCTTGAAATAAACTGTTGACACTCCCCAAAACAGAGTAAGGCTGCCAATATGACAAGGTAAAAACATAAGCCCACCAGTGTCTATGCGAGTGAACACAAGCGTTGCAGCCCGCAAACACAGAAAGAACAGAAAGGAAGGAACTTCACACAACAAAATCTCAAAAAAGGAATGACTTTAAAAAGATTAGTATACTCAATATTGACAACTGTTCACCGCCGCTTAAACGTCCAATGTGGAAGCATCAAGACAGAGACAGAAATAGCAAGAACTCAACCAGGAAAACGACACTGCATTTCAGGAGGAGGAAAATTGCTCACAAAGTGGAGAATGAGTTTCTGTGAGGCAAAAAGTCTGATAACTGACAAGAAAAAAAAAATGTGAGGAAAGTTAGGTTGAATGAGACCAGGTGATTGCAACGACCCTTTTTTGCATGCGAGACACAACAGAAGAAAAGAGGGGCAGGAGGAGGCAATGGGGGTGTGGGGGGCAAGGGGGTGGGGGGGGGGGGGGGGAGGACAGCAAAGCCGAAGCCCACTGCCCTGGTCCAGCAAAGCCGAAGCCCAATGCCCTGGTCCAGCAAGAATGTAACCAAATACTGTGTGTTTATGTGAGTGTGTTTCATTGGTAATGCAAGATTTGAATGTTTAGTTTATACAGTCAATTTATGTCATGTTGTGTTCATGTGTTGTATTAGTCGTAACAGATGTAGCCAAATGCTTGGCTGGCTATGATACCACAACAAATGCATAGCAGACAACATGTAAATCTATATATCATTCACTGCCAGATTATGCCTGTTGTGCTCACACACACTTAAATAAGTCAGAATATTATCAGATTTTTATCTAATCTTCCTCTGTC
>NC_134878.1:40997647-41002647 GCF_041734735.1 Babylonia areolata
TTTTTGGCAAGAGCCAACTCTCTGGAGGTAATTTTATATTCACAGAGTTCACGCTACACAAATGAATAGTGACGGACACAGAAACAAACAGACAGACAAAAAGATCAATCTGAAAAGGAAAGAGAAATCGTGAGTTCGTCTCACATGAATTGCATGGTTTGGGGAAAAGAATACCTCCGAAGAATTGCTCCCAGGGACAAAACTGAGATGGGGGATGGTGTAACTGTGCGCGCCACACCGGCCAGTAGAAATAAATAGGACCTTGGGGACTGTCAGCAAAGCCACACACTCTCTCCTCGTCCTGCCCATACCACTGCATACTGATGTCAGCGAATCAATACTGACTACGCTCTCCATCTCCCCCACTGCTTACGCACGCACGCACATACACACAAACGCGCGCGCGCGCACACACACACACACATACACACACGCACGCATACATTCACACCACACAGGGCAAGTGAGGTCAGCACAGGACAGGAAGGGACAGGGCCGACACAAACGGAAAAATTATCTGTGGACAAGGTCCTGACTTCAGCAAAAATGCGTGGCCGATCAATACTTGACCGGTTGTTACCAGCCACTGCCATTCTGAGAACATGTATCAATAGCCTTCGTCTCTCTCGTTACTGTAACAACTCCTCCGCTTAAAACTTACCTTTCCAGAGCATACAAATTAAATAATCACTCAATGATACGACGAGAAAAAATGGTTAGAGTGAATGACATTGTATTTCTCCAGTCACACGAGAGCTTTTGAAAACTGACTGCGTTTCTCAGTTTGTACGAACTTTACAGAACTAAACGTAATTCAAGTTACGGAAACAGAAAGTATGCACTCGCTGTAAAAGACTTATTTTCATGAACTAAATGCAGTTTCTCAGTCTATTCTTAATCATTTGAGAAGTTCATATGTGTTTCTCAATATCAGGATTATCTTCTTTTTTTTTTCTTCTTTTTTTTTTAAAATATAGAACTGAATAACCATCAGTATACCCAAAGTAACGAGGCATTTGAAAATAAGACACAGTAAAACGTTAAACGTCTAAAGCTAAGAGAACTTAACATATTTCTCAACATACGAGGTAAGGAAAGATAACATAATATCATAAAATCTGTGGCCTTCTTTCTTTTTCATTTCTATCTTTCTTTCTGAATCTTTCTTAAAGAAATGAAACCAGCTCATCCGTTTTCTGTCTTCTTCATTGTTTTATCCGAGTTTTTCCTTCTTTCCAAGTCCTTAATCTGTCCTTTAATTCATTCATCCATTCTTTATTCTTCTTTTTTCATTCATTAAAAATTTTCAGCGTATATCCGGGATACGACAGGACTTTATACAGGAATACGACTTCTTGTCATCCTGTCGAATCAATGATTGTAAATTATAGTGTGACACGTTTGAACAAAAGGAAAAAAAAAAAAAAAAAAGAAGAAAGAAACAAGAGAGGCAAGGCCTTCAAGACTCACTTGTGATAAATTAAGTCCCCTAGCATTAATTACAGAGTAATTTCCCTTTTTTACTATCTGCACCAAAACGTTTGCAAAATAAAAAAATAAAAAATTCCATGCTTAGCAAAAGAAGTTCCTGTTTGAACAAAAAATGATAATGATTCCTCTTGTTGTTGTGTCAGAATGTGAGGTCAGAGTGCCAAGTTTAGAGAATACAAAAAATATAAATATAACAGTAAATGCAGTCTGCATATAATTAGGCTTCTTTTTTATTTTTTTGTGCCCATCCCAGAGGTGCAATATTGTTTTAAACAAGATGACTGGAAAGAACTGAATTTTTCCTATTTTTATGCCAAATTTGGTGTCAATTAACAAAGTATTTGCAGAGAAAATGGCAATGTTAAAGTTTACTACGGACACACAGACACACACACACACACACACAGACAACCGAACACCGGATTAAAAAGACTCACTTTGTTTACACAAGTGAGTCAAAAAGAAAAAAAAAATCTTTAAAAAAAAACAAACAAAAAAACAACCAAACTTGAAAGTACTCAGCAGTTACCTAACCGTTTTGAACGTGTGCGTTAAATGGGTGGGTTCGGTAAGTGTTAGTAGTGTTGGCAATGACTGATGTTTTGTTTGTGTCTGAAGGCCCAATGTTCGCAGTGAAGCCCTTTCCCAAGAGTTCAGATTTCTGACACGAATCCTTTTCTTTTCCCTACAGGTCCAGGTCGGGATGTACGGGTACCTCTCCTCACACACACACACACACACACACACACACAAACACAAGAAAACAACAACAACAAAAACAAAAACCCCACTCCGATACAGGACCTCGAGGGGATGGGGGAGGAAAGTGGGGTGTGGGGGAAAGAGGGGGAGGGAAACAGTGTACACACACTGGAATTACCTGATGATACTCCCATGGGGATGCATTCAGGCCACACGATGTGATACTATTTCAACAGCAAGCCTGAAAAGTCTTGGCAGCTATTTCAGTGCCCACAGACAGGACTAGTTATGGGACAGATAGGACTGGGACAGTAAGTGTTGGGAGTCAGGTGCTGGGTAAATCGCAAGTGTGAACTCGAATGACAATCAACATTAAAATAATAATAATAATAATAATAATCATATAATAGTAAGAAGAAAAAGCAGAAAGAAAGAATGAAATGAAAGAAAGAAAGAGAGATCTGAATGAGGACGTTACGCTGTCCAACTTTGCGTGTTGTACGTTCTTGTCATGTCAGTGGCGTGTAAGATGATAAGCCCCTCACCCTCTCTCTCTCTCTCTCCACACACACACACACACACACATACACACACTTCCCCTGTCTCCTCTTTTCCTGGGATGGTTGTCCCATTCGGCCGTATCACCTGAGGTGTGTGTCAATGTAAATCCGAATGAATAACAGACACTAGAATCAAAATTACGGAATTACAGGAATGAACAGGACTTAGTAATGGTCACATCTTTTGTGTTGTTGTCATCGTCAATCAGACATGGCACCTAAGGATTAGGAGACGCCGTGGTCGATTCAGTTGGGCAGTGGACTTCTGATCCAGTGTCCCCTCGTGTTGAGGGTTCGAGGCTCCCATTCGGCATAGTGCTGGGAATTTGGTAAAGTCGCTTTTCTCCGATTTTCTTCACTCCAGCCAGGTGTGAACGGGTACCTGCCTTCGGTAGGGAAAGGTTAAAGCGGCGGAAGGCGAGGATTGGGCCCCGCCTTCCTGTGACGAGCCCTGACAACAGTGGATATGAATTCACTGCCCCAGTGGCCGTAACAGGCAAAGAGGCCTTTTACTTTGCCCTATAACCTTAAGGTCATAGTAAGTCTTAGCTGTGATGGAGTAAAAGTAAAACGTAGTAACAAGACCGGCCATCAGTCAGCATCACCTGTCGTCAGCACAACGCGGCCACGTTTTGGGCACAGCTTCAGCGTGACGTGAAGTGCAACATTTGTTTTGCCGCTCAGCCCCTCAGATAACAAGTCTCCCAATCGTTTTTCCCTCTAATGCGCTCAGCAAACCAGACTGAGCATTCTTCTTCTTCTTCTGCGTTGACTCGTATGCACACGAGTGGGCTTTTACGTGTATGACCGTTTTTACCCCGCCATGTAGGCAGCCATACTCCGTTTCGGACTGAGCATGACATATAAAATAATTATTGGGTAGCGTCTGGTTGGGATAAACAATCCACGCGCTAAACTGGCGGTGTGGTCTGCAGTGGATCACCTGTTGTAAAGAGGAACAGTGTATTAGGAGGTATGTACTTATATATAAGTTACAAGGCCCCTTTCTTCTCGTTTCAGAGCTACCAAAATTGTGCTATTTTTATTTATTTATTAATTTATCTTTAACTTGGCGTCACGCCAGCGCTATGGTTTTTCACTGGCGGTGACACCAGCGGTGGGTTTTCTTCTTGTGGGATGTTTCGTGATGCTGACGCTGGTCTATTTCTCCTTCAATGACACCATCTCATGGTTTCTCCCCCTTAACTTCAGCGATGCGATCACACCGAGTGTGTGTTAAAAAACACAACACCATATCTCCCCTTTAAGGACCACTGTTGCTTTTAGGGGACACGAGAAGCTTGCCTCTTGTTGTGCAATGCCCCACGTACTACCCCCAAAAAAGATGCAGGGGAAGGGGTGAGGAGATAGGGGGAGGGGAGGGGGATTGGGGGCCGGGAGCGTGGGATGGAGGTGTATGGGGGCGAGGGGGTAGGAGGGGCGGGAGGGGGGTGGGGGGCAGTGGAGGGGGGGGGGGGCGAGGGCACGCAGGGAGCGTGCAGCAGAAAATCGATAACAAATGCATCTGACCTGATTCCTCCACCTCCCTACCGGGCCAGATGGAGTGTTTTAAACAACTTCAATAAATGTCACAATAATCAGGATAGCTGCCATCGTTGGGTATGGTCTGCTGCTGGCGTGAAAAGTTTGAAAAACTAGCCATAGTGGGAGTAAAAACAATACAAACTACAGTCATACATCTCGTAAAAATTTCGTATAATCTTCGTCCCATATTCGTAATCTGGATGTCATTTTCGATCAGACACGACGTTTCAAGGAGCAGATCAGGAAATGTTTGTTGGATAGCATACCTGGAACTCAAGCGAATAAGCACCATCCGTCAGTATTTGTCCACAAATGATGATGATGATGTGGATAATTATACAGCGCCTATCCTCAGTCACAGATCCAGCTCTACGACTGAGAGCTGCCTTTGGGTGCTCATGATTCTTTTCCTTTGTCATTTAGTCAGATTTTCGTCAAACACACACCCTCACACACACGTAACGTTTACGTGTATGGCCGTTTGTTGTACCCGCCACGTAGGCAGCATGCCCCGTTTCTGGAGGTGTGCATGCAACCAAAACTCTGGTCTGCTCTTTTGTACTCCCATATTTGATGGATGGCAATGCTCTCGTTGCTGGCACCCCAAAGTACCTGCTTCACTAGGTCCAAAAGTTTCAAAACGACGCAGCGAGGCTGATTCTGAAATTCCCCATTTGTGAACACACCACACCTCTTCAGAAA
>NC_134878.1:41007647-41082647 GCF_041734735.1 Babylonia areolata
AAACAAATTTATACAATGTTCTATTTATTTCAGAAAGTACACGGTCTTGTAGTCCTATTGCTTGCATTATGTAAATAAATTGGCTTAGCAGAAATGTTTTAATGATAATGATTTTTCCATGGATGCTCAAGTCTCGTTTGCTCCATGTACCTATTAATTTATTCATCGTAGATATTCTACCTAGCCAGTTGTCTTCTATGCTTGATGCCGGACTTGAGTTGTTAAAGTGTATTCCTAATATTTTTATTTTGTCTGTTAACTCAAAAGGCAGATTACTTTCTCTGTGTTCTATATGTCCTATCTTCATAGCTTTTGTTTTTTGAGCATTTAAATACAGCCCAGAAAAACATGAAAAATCGTTGATTATGTCCACTACCTTGTTCATATCATCACAATTGTTTAGAAAAAGTGTCGTGTCGTCGGCTAATTGTTTTATTTTTAGTGTTTTGTGTTCACTGTTTTGTGTAGGAAGTGTAACCCCGGTGATGTTGCTATTCCTAATTTTTATTGCTAACAATTCTACTCCCAATATAAAGGCTAAAGGTGAAAAGGGACAACCCTGTCTGATTCCACATTTTAACATAAAAGGTGCTGATATCCATCCCCCATGGTTGATACTACTAAATGTATCTTTAAACATAACTGTAACCCACTGTATAAACTGTTTACCAAACCCAAATACATTTAATGTTTCTAGCATATATCTTTTAGAAATGGTATCGAATGCCTTTTGATAATCTAAAGCTAAGAGATAGCCAGTTTTGTTTGTTTCTTTCAAATATTCTATGACGTCATCAATTGTTCTTATAACTGTAGATATGCTTCTACCTTTAAGATATCCCACTTGATCTTGGTTAATCAATTTATCCACTACACAGCTTAATCTTCTTGCTAATGTTTTTCCCATTATTTTATAATCAGTGTTTGTATGGGTAATAGGACGCCAGTTATTTAGTTTATCACGTGCCAAGTCTTTTCCTTTGTGCAGTAAGATAATAATACCTTGTTTTTGTGTGTACGACATGTCATTCTTGTCAAAAGCTTCATTGTAGGATTCAGTTACCAGCACTTTCAATCGATTCCAGAAATATTTCATGAATTCTACCGTAATACCATCACTGCCAGGAGCAGACCCATTTTTCATTGATTTTAAAGCTAATCCTGTTTCTTCAACATTCATCAAACCTTCACAATTTGACGACTCTTCATTATTCAAGCGCGGGAAATTTTCATCTTTAACGAACCTGTGAATTTCTTCATTAATGTTATCATCTGTGTTTGATATTCTACCATATAACGAGGAGTAATATCTTGTTTGTTCTTTCAAAACTTCTGACTGGTTTGTTACAATCTGTCCATTTTCATTCCGAACATGTGTCATGATGTTGTTGTTTGCTCTGGTTTTCTCTAAGCCTAAAAAGTATCGCGTGTTCTTTTCTCCTTCTTCAACCCATTTAGTTCTTGCTCTAATTTGTGCTCCCCTTGCCTTTACTAATGAGATAATCTCCAGTCTGCTTTTAGTTTGAGCTAGCTCTGACTGGAGGTCTAGATTGGTCGGATCTTTTGTACACATTTTTTCCAGCCGCTGCAACTGTATCTGCAAATCTAGCATTTCGTTCTTTCTTTTCTGTGCCTTTGTTTTGCCGTATTCAATACAAAAATTCTTGATATTTATTTTACAAAGTTCCCATTTGTCTTGTGCATTCAATTCACTTTCATTTGTCAACCATGTGTCTAATTTGTGGTTCATTTGTTGTGTAAAGTTGGTGTCAAACAGGAACGAGTTGTTAAATCTCCAGTAGCCTGGCCCTCTTTCAAACACACAGTTATTGATTTCTAAAAGAAGAGCTCTGTGATCTGTATTGGGAACTGATAATATTTGACAAGAAACGCAATCATTAACTATGTTTTCATTTGCAAAGCAGTAATCCAACCGTCGAGCAATAAATGGATTATATCTACTCCATGTGTATTCTTTTTCTGTATTGTGGAGTAATCTCCAAACATCAACAAGGTTCAGCTTATTCACTAGAGTATGAAAATGATCAATATCCCTGTGACAGTGAGGCCCCCCTGACACTATATCTAAACCATTGTTCATGACACAGTTGAAATCCCCAAGAATTATTATTTTCTTGTCACTATAATTGGTGAGGACAGAGTGCATCCAATGGAAATATTTTATTTTATCTGCGCTATCGTTTGGAGCATAAACGTTAACAAGGATGAAGTCATGCTCTGATGACTGAACGGACAAAATGATTGTTCGATCATATGTTTTTTCCAGTGTTACTTCTCCCTTAAATTTGTTTGATACTAGCACGACCTCTCCTCTTCCATGATTTTTGCCCTTGGTAAAAAAACAGCTTCCCACCCCATTGTTTTTCCCACAGTAATGCTTCAACGCTGCTTATGTGCGTTTCTTGTAAACATATAATATCATATTTGTGTTGTTTAAAATTTGAAAACATAGCTGTTCGTTTTAACTTATTTTTTAAACCTCTAGTATTCAGAGAATATAGGCGTATACCCCCCATTACTTTTAATTGATGGTGTTTAATGCTAGCATTTTTCTATAGTACGTACTGTCATAACTGTCATTGTTATTGTCATTATGATCATCGCTATGGTGTTAGTGTTACTGTTATCATCATGCGTAAAGTAATCAAGATTAACATTTACATTAGTTAATTCTTTAGTGTGTTTAACACAATTGGGTATTGCAACTGCAATGTCCATGGGCAAGGCAATGTTCGTAACCGGCACTGGCAAGATCCAGAGTCACACTGCGCCTATCAAGTAACACAGGTGTCGTTCATCTTATCCTCGTCCTCCCCATCCGCGACATATGGTGCTGGCTCATCATCTTCCTGCCGTGGATATTTGTCGCACTGCTGTGGTGGTGTGGAGTCTTTTGACCGTGGGCGTTTTGCAGAGGCAGATCTGGAAGTGTTTCTTTTGAAGTTGAGTTTCGTTTGGTTCTTTGAGCTGACTGCCTGACCTGCCGGACGCCGCACTGTTGGTCTACCTCTCGTTTCTCTGGGAGACTTTGGAGCAGTCTTTTCTGTGCTGTCATTTTTTCTATTGGGCGGCTGTTGGCTCTCGGACATGCTTCCTTCCTGTTCATCGGAACAGTTCCCTCCCTCGTTCCCTCCCTCACCTGCTCTCCCAGTTGTTACTGGTGCTAGCTGGTACTGGGGGTCACCCGCCACATGCCCCTCCAGGAGACACTGGCGACATTTGATGGGGTTTGTACAGTAGGCTGCAATGTGGCCCTTTTCAAAACACTTCCTGCACTCCACATCATTCTGTTTCTTGGCGATTTTCTGTTCCTTGTGATACAAGGAGGCTTTGAAAGGGCCAATGACGATGATTCCTGGAAGTGGCTCTTTGGGAACGTCGATGTAAATGAACCTTCTCCCTGTTTTCCATCTAGTCAGTTTGCCATCTTTGTCTCTGTCTCTTTCAGCTATCAGTTTTGATCTGATGTTCACTCCCAATTTTTTTACAGACCTAATTATTTCCTCATCGGAAAATGATAAAGGAATATTATTCACCACTAATTTAGTTGCGGGTGCCTCTCTCTCTCTCTTCTCCCTCTGCTGTAACCACGATGAATGGGTTCTTGTCCTTCACTTCCACCCGTACCCCTCTCAGAATAAAAACCTGAACCAGTAGTTTATTTCTTGTGTTGACATTGTGAGGATATATCCTCCACAAACCACCTATCCGTTGTGCCCCAACTATTGACTCAAAGCCACATGTCTGTTCGGCAGCACCACAAATCTCGGCAGTACTAAACGGTTTTTCATCAAACGTGGGGAGCTGATTATTCAACACAAACACTGGCACCACACCTGCCATACTGTACATCACTTATCTTTTTTGAACAATAATTAAACTAGTCCGAAAAAGCAACAGAGAATCAACGAATGAATACATACATTGTCAGAAGACAGTACAAAAAATTCCAGCTACCTCTTGTACTCACAGAATGGTCATAGAGTGTACATACCGATAAAGAAAATCCAAAGATAAACTTGATGAGCGGTACTGGTCTTCCTATCCAAAAATAACATGAAATAAAATAAAAGAGTGGAGAAAAAAAAAGAAGAAGTAAATGCTGGAAAACACAACAGAACAAACAAACTACAGGAATTCACACAGGCAAACACAAAGCTGAGCAGGAAACTGTGTCCTGTGAAAATCTGAAGTGAACACTCAGTAGGAACAACACTGAAGTTCACGATCGTTCCTTCGCATGCGGACAGACCAGAAAACACGACCTCTCGCCGCGGTTGTCGCTCACCAACCTCCTCTACAAGAATGTAATACTCTCGTTGACAACTTTGCTTGGGATATATTCAAACACAGCATTAAAAAATATGTAAATAATCACACAAAGTTTGACGTCAACATAATAACCAACCAGTTCAGCGTCAGTAAGGAAATACAGACTCTTAGGTATAGATGGAAAAATGATGCCTTTGAAACAAAACTTTCCAGGAATATTCTGTGCCTGTATGAACAGAAAATAACAGATTCGCATATTCTCTCTTGCGTTAGAGCAGTTAAGTTAAAACAGTTCATTCCTATAGTTTCCAAAAACTCGGTTACAAAAATATTTAACTCTTCATCACCCATCATAGATGATTTTATGGTTAATCTGTTGGATTCTTTAGTTGTTTCAATTCCCCAAACGTCCTTCTCCATTCTTAAGTTTATTTCTTGTCACATTTGTAAATGTATACAGTAAGTGCACGTTCCCATACACAAAAACACATACACTGCCCACTTTTTTTTTTCTCATCTAAAATCACTTTAGTGAACAGACGTTAAATTAATGACCAACCAACACACACACACACACACATACACACACGTGCGCGCTCCTCCTCACACATGCAGAATCTGTCGCGCATGTGTGTTATAAGAACACTTACAAACAATAAACGCCCAGCGACCAATTCAACGCACGGTTTGTCACAGCCCAACACGGACCTTCTATCCGGACAGGTACCCGACTCCTATGGCGTCGGCCCACAGGCTGTTCACCTCAACACTACAGACCCTGTTATCTGTCATGACGTTGAACTGTTTGATGTGTCATTTCTGGTGGTCCCCCCTGCAGTCTGGCATTAATAAACATGCAGTCAGACAGCACCAGGATGGTAAAACAGTAATGGAGTGAAAGAGACAGAGGGGCACAGAGAGAGAGAGAGAGGCAGACAGACAGACAGGGACAGAGACAGCGAGAGTATTGCTAGTACTGCGACAATAAAGTATACAACTACACAAAATGCCACCACCACTACTTCAACTACAACTACACATCTCTGCTCCTCATCCTTCTTCTCCTTAGTCATAGTATTTTTTTTCTTTCTGCTTCTTCGACGTCGTCGCCTTCCATTCCTCCCCTAATCCTTCCCTTTTCTGCTCCATCTTCCCCTTCTTCTTCTTCCTTTCCATCTTCTTCTTTTCTTGTTTTCTTTATTTCTCTACATTGCGCGCGCGCGCGCGTGTGTGTGTGTGTGTGTGTGTGTGTGTGTGTGTGTGTGTGTGTGTGCGCGCGCGCGTGTACGAGTGCGTGTGTTTGGGAACGGGTTAGTGAGGGCATACTGTTGAGCGAATTCCACAGATGACATGGCAAGCAATGCAGCAAGCCGATTTAAACTAGTTCACCCTGTCGCTAATCGATGCGGTATCGACGTGTAAACTACAGGCTGGTAGTGACACACGTAACATCTTGGACGTTTCTCTTTTGTAAGTTAGATTGACTGAAGTGAAGAGGCTACACGCAGCGCGCGCGCGCACACACACACACGCACACACACACACACACACACATCGACATTGACAGGGACACCGAAAGGTTGTCACACACACACACACACACACACACACACACACACACAGATCGAGTGTGTGTGAGAGAGAATGTGGGGGAGGGAGTGAGACATGTACAGGGACAAAACAAAATTGTTTCACAAAGACAGTGACCGAGAGGAAACGATGTAGGGAGGGAGGGTGGGAGATAGGGAGAGAGAGAGAAACAAGGAAGAAAGAGAGAGAGATTGACAGGGATAAACAAGAAAGAGAGAGACAGAGACAGACTGACAGAGCTAAAACAAAGCGAGAGAGAGAGTGGGAGAGAGAGGGGGGTGCACACAGAGAGGGATGTGGTGGAGATAGAAACGGAAGGAGAACGAGACACAGAAAGAAAGAAAGAAAGAAAGAAAAGCAGACAGTGACAGTGAGAGGGAGATAGAGAGTGAGGGAGAGGGAGACTGAGAAAGAGAGAACCAGGGACAGAAAAAGGTGGTAACACAGACAGTGAGAGCGAGGAAAGGAGAGAGTGAGTGACGTAGAGAGAGAGAGAGAGAGAGAGAGAGAGAGAGAGAGAGAGAGAGAGAGAGAGAGAGAAATAAAAAGAGGGAAAGAGAGAGAAAAAAAAAGAGAAAGACGAGCAGATTTTTTACAGACACGGAAAAAAAAAATTTTTTAAGAGAAACAGAGAGACAGGCGGACTCTTATAGACACAGTAAATTTTTTTTTTTTTAAGACTAACAAAACACAAGTTGTTACTAACACAAAAAACAACAACCAAAAACAAAACAAAAATCAAAAACAAAAACAAAAAAACAAACACATAAACCAACCAAACCATACTCATCCCCCACCCCCCAATTCCCCCCGGCCTCCCTCTCCCAAAACCCAGAAAAACAAGAGAGCAGGCAGGTAAGAAAGAGACAGAAGAGAAGGCAGAAGGGGAGAGTAATGTGAAAACCTGCAACGCCTGTCGTCACCAGGCTTCGTGGGCAGAATGAATCAACACACAGGTCCTGACAGACACAGCGACAGACAGCCGGGGAAGGGGGGGAGAGGGAGAGGATGAGAGAGGGAGAGAGAGGGGGGGGGGGAGAGAGAGGGGGGGGGAGAGAGAGGGGGGGGGAGAGAGAGGGAGAGAGAGAGGGGGGAGAGAGAGGGAGAGGGAGAGAGACAGAGAGAGAGGGAGAGAGGCAGAGAGTGAGAGAGACAGAGACAACACTCCCAGAGAGACAAAGAGTGAGAGGGAGAGAGAGGAAGAGAGAGAGGGAGAGAGAGGGGGGTAGAGAGACAGAGTGAGAGAGACACAGAGATTGAGAGAGACATAGAAAGAGGGGGAGAGAGAGACAGAGACACAGAGAGAGACAGAGACAGAGAGAGAGGAAACGAAACAAAACGAAACGCATTTTAAAGAGGGAAGTGGAATAAGCATTTCTACCTTTTTTACGTCAAGCCCTCTGGGCAAAAAACATACAAAATAAACAAACGAAAAATCAGAAAAACAACATGAAAATAGTTATCCACGGGTCATGTTCCATATACAGGAGAAAGAGAGAGAGAGACAGACAGACAGACAGACAGAGAGCAGTCCCAGACACGGCAGCGAAGCAGGCATGCAGAATCAAAGAGCTTGCGAGAACACTTGAACCCAACCCAATCATTTATTTATTTATTTTTTTATGATCACAGTCAGAGAGTGGACACTTCGCAGTTCCTGATTGGTCATCACTTCTCTTTCCCCTTCCATATTTGGTTATCACCTCCCTTTCTTCTCTTTCCCCTTCCATATTTGGTTATCACCTCCCTTTCTTCTCTTTTCCCTTCCCTATTTGGTTATCACTTCCCTTTCTTCTCTTTTCCCTTCCCTATTTGGTTATCACCTCCCTTTCTTCTCTTTCCCCTTCCCTATTTGGTTATCACTTCCCTTTCTTCTCTTTTCCCTTCCCTATTTGGTTATCACTTCCCTTTCTTCTCTTTCCCCTTCCCTATTTGGTTATCACTTCCCTTTCTTCTCTTTTCCCTTCCCTATTTGGTTATCGCCTCCCTTTCTTCTCTTTCCCCTTCCCTATTTGGTTATCACTTCCCTTTCTTCTCTTTCCCCTTCCATATTTGGTTATCACCTCCCTTTCTTCTCTTTTCCCTTCCCTATTTGGTTATCACTTCCCTTTCTTCTCTTTCCCCTTCCCTATTTGGTTATCACCTCCCTTTCTTCTCTTTCCCCTTCCCTATTTGGTTATCACTTCCCTTTCTTCTCTTTCCCCTTCCCTATTTGGTTATCACCTCCAATCTCTTTCCCCTTCCCTATTTGGTTATCACTTCCAGTCTCTTTCCCCTTCCTTATTTAGTTATCATTTCATTTTCTTCTCTTTCCCATTTCTTATTTGGCTATCATTTCAATTTCTTCTTTCCCCTTCCTTATTTGGTTATCACCTCCCTTTCTTCTCTTTCCCTTTCCTTATTTTGTCATCATTTCATTTTCTTCTCTCTCCCCCCCCCCCCCCCCCCCCCTCTTCTTCCTTTTCCCCGTTTGTTTTCAGGCAGCACCTCAGTCCTTGTGGGATCGTTGCCAAGCACTGTGATGGGTTAACCACTTTATGGCGAAGAAGTGATGCTAACGGAACAAGTCCTGTTGTCAGGACATGCTAGGCGGAAACTGAATACACAAAAACAGACGGACAGAAAGACAAACAGTCAGAAAGAGAAGAGGGAGGCTGGGAAGATGTAAGAAAAAGAATACACAAAACATTAAGCACAAATACAAACTACAGAGATTCAGACTCTCGGGGCAAACAAGGGAGGGGTTCATTACCAACCTTATCTTGCACACAAAAAAAGGGAATCCCTGAACGATTATTTCCTTGGATAATTTTTTCTTCCGCTTTTTAGATCAGAAGAAAAAAAAAGAGGTGAAAAAAAAAACACATTCCCAGTTTACATAAATGACGAAAAACAAACACATTAACACGAATACTTAAAAAAATAAATAAATACACACACACAGACTCGCACAAACACACACGCGCGCGCGCGAACACAAGAACACACACACGCACGTACACATATTTTCACACATACATGCACAATCACACACACGCACGCATACACACACGCACACAAATGCATACACACGCGCTTGCGCGCGGAAAGAAAAAAGAAGCAGGAATCAATCAAACAGTTGCAGAAGTGCCCTAACCGGCGCACACAAGCACGCACGCACACACACACACACACACACACAAACAGAAAACGTCAACAAAACAGCAGAAACCAGCAAACAATTGCAGAAGCGCTCAGTCAGGCGAGGCTGAAACCCCGGCTTCAGGCAGACGGTTCAGACACAAGACAAAAGGGAAGACCAGGGACAGGCCTTCAGTGCGCTGGTGTTTGGGGTCCACCGGTCTTGTGTCTGGCTGTGGCTGTTCTCTCCACCTTCCTGTCCCTCTTTCTTCAACTTGTGTGATGCACCTGTCTGCACGTGCATGTGCGTGCGTGCGTGCGTGCGTGCGTGTGTGTGTGTGTGTGTGTGTGTGAGTGAGTGAATGTCCGTTCTTATTTTGTTTTTATCTGAATACTCATAAAAACACAAGCGCCTGCTTGCACACACACACACACACACACACTCTCTCTCTCTCTCTCACACACACACACACACACACACACACACACACACACTAACACTAACACACACACAACCAGAAACACCACACTAACAGCACACACACACACACACACACACACACACACACTAACACACACACACACACTAACACTAACACACGCACACACACACTAACACACGCACACACAGAGACCAAATCATTAATACTTGAAAGCGTGTCACCATGAGCTTGAAGCCACAAATCATTTCTGGTGATGTGGAATAAAGGGGAACTGTTTCACAGTTTGGTTTTGTTGTTGTTGTGTTCTGTTTGGATTCTCTCCGCCCCACCTCCTTGCTATTTGCCCTGTCTTTTGTTGTTGTTGATATCGATATAATCAGCGTTTTGGAGTTGTTGTTTTTCTCCAATATCACTCAGTGTGAATGATGATTCCCCCTCCAATATCCATCCTCTTTGCCACACACACACACACACACACACACACGCACACACACACACATTCTGCCTCTCTCTCTCTTGTCCCTGCCTGTCTATTTATTTCTGTCTTTCCTTCTCTATGTGTGTTCCTCTGTATCTCTCTTCCCTGTCTCTGACTGTCCCTCTGCTAGTCAGTCTGTCTGTCTGTCTGTTCCTCTTCCCTGGCCACAAGAGAGCGGTGCTAGTGGCACGGTGCCCGCATTTCAGTGGTGAGTATGTACTGGCACGGCTTTACAATACGATTTTTGACTCACTTTTGTAAACAAAGTGAGTCTATGTTTTAACCCGGTGTTCGGTTGTCTGTGTGTGTGTGTGTGTGTGTGTCCGTGGTAAACTTTAACATTGACATTTTCTCTGCAAACACTTTGTCAGTTGACACCAAATCAGGCATAAAAATAGAAAAAATTCAGTTCTTTCCAGTCATCTTGTTTAAAACAATATTGCACCTCTGGGATGGGCACAAAAAAAATAAATGAAGCCTAATTAATTGCAAACTGCATTTACTGTTATATTTATATTTTTTGTATTCTCTAAACTTGGCACTTTGATCTGATATTCTGACCCAACAACAAGAGCAGTCATTATTATCATTTTTTGTTCAAACAGGAACTTCTTTTGCTAAGCATGGAAGTTTTATTTATTTTGCAAACGTTTTGGTGCAGATAGTAAAAAAAGGGAAATTACTCTGTAATTAATGCTAGGGGACTTAATTTGCTTTAAACTGATATTTCTCATCTTAAACATTACATTTTGAAATTATACTCAATACATAAAAAGCTTGGATTTTTTTTTTTATTAAAGTGTATCACAAGTGAGTCTTGAAGGCCTTGCCTCTCTTGTTTGTTTGGGGTTTTTTTAAGGAAAAAAAAGCCATCCCTCCGTGTTCAGGCCGTCCGCTTCGGACTTTTACATAACCTGGTTGTGCAACGCACTATTTCACACACACACACACACACACACACACGTGACACGTCATACTTATATAAACTCGCGTGCACACACACAAACATATACGCAGAGAGAGAGAGACAGAGAGAGAGAGAGAACACTGAAATATTAAACGTTTCAGAGAGAGATACAGAGAGAGGCAAAAGATATATTATCACAGAGTCACAGAGAAATACAGATACAGCCACAAGCACACAAAAAAGAAACAGACAGTCCAAGAGACTGAGAGACAGGACACAGTGAGAGAGAGACTGACAGACAGACAGACAGACAGACAGACAGGACACAGTGAGAGAGAGACTGACAGACAGACAGACAGACAGACAGGAGGGTGGTGTACTTGACGAGACAGAACAGGCCTGCACGTAGATGCTGTGTATCGCGTGTTCCGGCTGCTGCAACACGTGACAGTACACAGCCAGGCAGAGAGAACACCATCCACCTGCACGTCTGTTTGCTTTGGCTGCTTTGGGGAGTGGGATGATAGTCTAAGAAAATTACGAAAATACCTCAAAAAAATTGCAAGAAAAGGTTTTTTTGGCTCTATGTATTCAGGATTTTTCACACTATCACCTGTAAAAAATCGAAGAAAATCGAATGTCAGATAAGAGCAGGAAAATTAAATAAAGAAAAATAAACACAAGGAGATGGCGCGAACGGAACACCATATTTGAGTCTAAAACTCTCAACTGGGTCACGTCACTGACGCCTTGTCAAGGATGCCACAACGGGGATGGGCCTGTTAAGTACTACGCTTCTCCGGCATTTCGTCCGCGCAGCTGAACCTGCCTACCACTGTATCTTATGCTTCTCTGTTGAGCGTACTGAATATCATACATGATTTTACATTGCTTCATTGTTAAGTAATGTTTCCGAGAAAGCAAGTGTACTTACAACAGTCAAATTAGACTGTTACTAAAATATATATGAGGGGTTGAGGGGATGAGGCGTTGTGTTGGGTGAGGAGAGGGAGAGAAGGGGTATTAGGGAAGGGAACTGGGTTGGGCAAGTGAGAGAGGGGGAGAGCTGAAAGGGGGTCAAGACACTGAAATATTTGTTTACATCTTAAACAAGTCAATGGGGTCAGTGGCGTTTAGTGTGTGTGTGTGTGTGTGTGTGTGTGTGTGTGTGTGTGTGTGTGTGTGTGTGTGTGTGTACTGTTGTTGATGTTTTGTCATCTTTCCAGACATTTTTGTTGTTCACGAAATAGCTGAAACTCATTGGCACATTTATGTCAGATCTTTTCCAAAATTCTGAATTTAATCCAGATGATGTAGAGAAACAAAAAACTGCAAGTCCATGCCCCACTTGGCAGATGAATAAAATATTCATCATACTGAGATTAAACAGAACGAAACCCTCAGAACAAATACCGTGATCATTTTTCAGATTTACATAGACGGCTCACTCCTAGACAATCGCCAAGCAGGTTCAGCTTACGTCAAACCAGAACTGAAATTTGAACTGTCATATTACACATGTTACACTATATTGATAAAAATCGATCTATGTTCACAGCTAAACTTACTGCTGTTCTTGTGGCTCTAAATTATGTTCTTGATATAATGTTGATCTTCCGGTTTGCTTTTCACAAGTCTTATTCTGCGTAGATTCCAAATCAGTATCATAAGCTTTAAACTCATCAAATTGTAAGAACAAATCCACGATTATAACAGAAATTGGTCACATTTTACATCTTTTGAGTTTGACTGAAAGAAACACAAATCTAGAATGGGCTGACAGGGTTGCAAGAAAAGGTGCAAAACACGAACTGAGAACCACTGAACTCGACTTGCTTCTATCTGTACAAGACGGCTACCGATTACTAGAGAACAAGCATCGTGGAGCAAAGTCAGGAAAAAATTTTACAGCAAAACGGAAAAGTGTTAAATACTAATATAATTAATATTCATAAACCCGAAACTATCAATCAATCGTACAGAAATTAAATCAGATTAATGAAGGCAGATTCATGCACTGTCGGACATGATAAAGCTGAACGCTTTAATCACTAAGTTCAGCAAAGATGTTAAATTATGAGTATGTGGAGAACGTATTTCTTGTAAACACTAAGTTCAGCATAGATGTTAAATTATGAGTATGTGGAGAACGTATTTCTAGTAAACACGTAATATCTGAAAGTTGAAATTTTAAATCGTTTTTACAAAACATTTCGGAAAGATCACTTAATGCATTTTGGACAATTTCAAGATATTATCTGCTATTGGGTAAGGTTTACCGCGCAGTACAATAGGACATTAATTTTTGTTATGGATGTTTGGTGTTAGCTTTTTTCTACCATCTTGCATTTGCTTCTCTTTTTTTTCAAACGTTCACACACACACACACACACACACACACACACACACACACATGCATGCATGGTCACGAACTCTGACAGAGGGGGCGGATAAGCCATAATTTCAGAGAGAGAGGGAGGGAGGGGGGACGGCAGAGAGTGCTGATGAGCTGTGCATGACTGCACCACTGACTGCAAACAAGTGCAGTTCAATCCTTCTTCTGCATCTTTCATTATCATTTTGTCTGTCGCGAGCGCGTGCGTGTGCGCGCACACACACCTTCTCCTTCCCCCCGCCCAACCCTCCCCCCGGCCCCTCTTGAAAAGGAAAGGCGTTACATTGAAGACTACTACTACTACTACGACACAAACGCATATATTTTATATATAACATATATATATATAATTATATTATACACATACATACATACATACATGGTGTATGGCCACAGGCTCTGACAGAGTGAGGGCGTATAAAAGATACTTTAAGACAGACACAGAGACAGAGAGAGAGAGAGACAGAAAGAGAGAGACAGACAGACAGACATAAGATAGAGAGAGAGGGAGGGGGGAGGGCAGAGAGTGCTGATGTGCTGTGCATGACTGCACTACTGACTGCCAACAAGTGCAAATCAATCCTTTCTCGTTCTTCTGCATCTTTCTTTTGTCACACACACACACACACACACACACACCTGAACACAGACATGTGCACACACACAAACGCACAAGCGTGCACGCACACGCACACACACGCTGGCACGCACGTACGCATTGCGGCACTGACCTGAAAACCAAGCCAGCCACGGATGACTTGGCTTCGCAATCCTGGACACGCTTACCTACTGTGCAGTGGAGGGATTAGCTTGTTACATGAAGCCTGCCGATAACTTCTCTGTCCGTCAGTTTGCTTGTGTGTCTCTCTGGGGAATGTGCTTCAAAAATGTTAAACGTACATTGCACCAGTCTGCCGACAGTGTTCCTCCTCCTCCTCTCTCTCTCTGTGTTCATCTGTGTGTGTGTGAGTGTCTGTGTATCTGTGTTTGTGTGCCTTCTCCGTGTCTGTGCGAGACTGTGTGCCTGTCTGTGTCACTGTATCTCACTGGAGTTGTTTAAAAAAAATTCTTTGACCTTGTTACAGACTGACAACAGTGTACTCTATCAGTCTCTCTGGGGTCTGTCTGTCTCTGTGTCCAGACAGGAGGGTGTGGTTTTTATTACTATTATCATTATTCTATTCATGCTTCTTTCATATTGAAAAAATGTTTTGTGTCTGTCTGTCTGTCTGCCTTGTGTGTTTCTTCCTGTGTATTTGCGTGTCTCTGTCTCTGTCCTTTTTATTTATATTTTTAACACTGTTACAGACCGCTCAGTTTTGTTCTTTTCAGTCTGTGTGTGTGCGTGTGTTCGTCTGCCCCTTTTCCCTCTCTCGGTAATCTTACTCTATGAATTTTTAATTCTCTCTTAGTCTGTTCCTGTTCGAGTCTCTGTCTTTGTCTCTACAAATATGTCTGTATGTCCGTCTCTGTCTCTCATTTTCTGTCTGTCCCTCTGTCAGGCAGCACCACCCCACCACCACCACCCGGCCCCCTCCTCCCCCACCCCTCCTCTCTCTCGCCATCTCTCTGTGGAGTGACCTTTACATTCACATTTTCGTATCAACACATCCCCCATTCCACCTCAATTTCCTCCCAGCACGGCAGCCCAGCGTCATCTCCCTCCTACACACAATGGAACACATGAACACTGGTGGAGAGAGAAAGTGGGAGAGGGGAGGGGAGAGCAGAATGAGAGAGGGCAGAGAGAGAGAGACAGGGAGAAACGAGAGGAAAGAATGAGAAGAGGAGACACAAAACATACACACACACACACACACACACACACACACACACACACAGAGGGCGGCAGGGGGGAGAGGGAGGTTCGGGGGGGCCGGGGGGGGGGGCGGGGGCGGGGGGGGGAGCATTGATGCATGCTGTACTGATCTCATTACCGTTCCAGTTCGTCTTCGTCCTCTTCAAACCCCTCTCTCTCCCTCTCTCCACTTGGCCAGAACAGTGTCCGTGATGGTGTTGGTTCGATTCCTGGTTTCGCCCTTTCTTCCATGTTTGACTGGGAAATCAAACTGTGTGTCTGGTTATTTGGATGAGACGATAAATAGAGGTCTATTTCATCTTTAGTTTTGCCAGAGGGCAAGACTTTTGTTGCCTTTGGTTCTTTTTTCAGTGCGCCAAGTGCGTGCTGCACACGAGAAATCCACCCTGACAGGTAAACAAATATATATGTATGCACTCAAGGCCTGACTAAGCGCGTTGGGCTACGCTGCTGTTCAGGTATCTGCCTTGCAGATGTGGTGTAGCGTATCTGGATTTGTCGGAACGCAGTGACATCTTGAGAAACCGAAACTCTCCCTTCCCCATCGATCTGCAAGATGAAGTCTCGCAGTTATGGACAAAGTCATCGATCAGGTAGGTGGGCAGTCTGTCTGTCTGTCTGTGAGGCAGGCAGGAAGAGAATGAGGGTGGGAAGATGGGGAGGAGGGTGGAGGGGCATGCCAAGGGACTGAACTCGTCTCGGTCAAGGAGATGGAAATCAATGACACCTCGCGCGCCGCAGCGCGGTGAGAGGAATTACCAACAGTGTAGAGGAGGGGTGGTGTGGGGTGAAACAGGGTGGAGTGGGGCGAAGTGGGCGTGTGGGAGACGGGAAGGAGGGACGGTGGGTGGACTGATGAATCCTGTGATGTGGAGAGACCATGTAGATGGGAAGCTGGTCGTGGAGTTTTGGTAGGATGAGAGGCATGGTGGGAAAAGAGAAACTGATCCGGTGTAATGTCCCAAATTGTCGCCCCTTCCCTTCCGCACGTCCTCCCGAGGGACCAAACAGTTTAAACGTGAAAGGGGGGCTGGGGGGGGGGGGGGGCGAGATCAGCAACAACTAGGAAACACTCGAACACCCACGCAGCCTTCTTTATCATCTGCGTTGTGCTAAATGAAGCTATGAGGCTGATCCTTGGAACAACAAAAGACACGCCCACAGAAACCATGCGATACCTGCTTGACCTTCCTTCAGTGCAGGCCAGAAACAAGTTAGAACAGGTCAAGACCTACTTCAAAGCATTAGAAAAACCCTCAAAACCCACTGCATGACGCAGTCAAAGAACCAAAAGGCAGCCGCCTAGGACGAGGAAGATCATGGATGGGGCAAGCAGAAGACACAATCCAACTAGTATGCCGACTACAAGACCTGAAAGAAACAAAAGAATGGGAGAAAAACCCCGAAAACCTCAACCATCTATTCAACACAGCCATTTCACCCACTCTAGGAAGACATTGTCGGGAATGGCCAGAGGGCAAAACTGATGCGGAAGTGAAGCTATTCATAGAAGAAAACAGTAAAGAAGAGGACATCATCATATACACAGATGGCTCAGTCACCAAAGACCAATCCGGTTGGGGATTCACTGCGAAACAAAATGGAAACAGTTTGGGAAGAGAATGCTGCCTACAAAGTCACAACCTCCAGCCTAACGATGGAAGTTGAAGCTGTGACACATGCCCTCCAGTGGCTATCGTCCTTCCATACGCCCGGAAACCAACATGCCATGATTCTAACCGATAATTCTGGGCTTCCCATTCCGTTTTCAATTTTCTGTATGAGGTTCATTGAGAACCAGAGTGGCATAAGGCAATGCGCAACTTTCAGATTAAAAAAGTCACATGGTCATACTGCCCGGGACATGCAGGTGTTAAGAGAAATGAGCGAGCTGACAGACCTGCTGGTAACGCAACACCAACGAGCGGCCTACATCTAGGAAAATCGGAAATCCTCAGAAAAGTCAAAGAATATCAAAAAGAACAGGTACAAGGCCATCACACCATCGATCGCCTCAAAGAAATAAAAGCAGAGAGAGGGAGCGGCCGTAAGTCTAACATGAAAGGTAGAGCACGATGCTTTGCAAATCAAACAAATATCGGCATCATTTCCAAACCAACATTGCGCAAATTTCTTCAAAACGGAACAGAGTCTCTGTGGGCTTTTCCAAATACAATAGACTGAGCAACACACTAGACGCCACGTTCTTGGCATCAGAGATCTTTTCCCATCCCTCTTGCAGCCAATCAGTGGCAGCCTCTGTGCGTATGTGTGTGTGTTTGTGTGCATGTGTGGGTCTCTGTTTTTGAGTGCGTTTGTGCATGCGCGAGAGTGTAAGTGTACACAAGTGTCAGGAGAGTTCTGTGCACGTGTGTGTGTGTGTGTGTGTGTGTGTGTGTGTGTGTGTGTGTGTGTGTGTGAGGGGGAGGTAGGGGTGCGAGGGGGAGGTGGGGGTAGAGAATGAGGTATGTGAGTGTATGCATGCCTACACTGTGGGAGCAACATGATATTGGAACGTATATATATATATATATATATATATATATATATATATATCTTTGTATATATGTGTGTGGGGTTGGGGGTGGGAGATATGGGTGTATGTGTGTGTGCTTGTACAAGTAAGTGTTCATCTGTGTGTGTGTGTGTGTGTGTGTGTGTGTGTGTGTGTGTGTGTGTGTGTGTGTGTGTGTTGTGTGTGTGCCGTGGAAGCTGCGATACGTAGACTAGAAATGAGTGTGTGGAGGAGGGGGGTAGAGGAGGTGCAGGGTAATGTGTGTGTGTGTGTGTGTGTTGGAGCTCATGTACGTTTATATGTATTTGACTGTGCTTTCATGTCTGTGAAACTGCATGTTTGGTGCATATCTGTTATGCATGTGTGGGTGTATGTGTGAATGTGTGTCTTCATGTTTTACATTTATTTGCTTATTTATCATCATTGTTGTCTTATTTATTTATTTATTTTTTATTATTTTATTATTATTATTATTATTGTTATTATTATTACTACTACTATCTTTTTTATATTATAATTATTATTCATTTATTTATTTATGTAAGCTTATCTATTATTTATTCACCTTTTTTTTCTTTTTTTTCTCAAGGCCTGACTAAGCGCGTTGGGTTACGCTGCTGGTCAGGCATCTGCTTGGCAGATGTGGTGTAGCGTATATGGATTTGTCCGAACGCAGTGACGCCTCCTTGAGCTACTGAAACTGAAACTGCGCTGTGCATTGCGTGGAAGACTGGTAGGTTTGTAAGGACTCCCACAAGTCTGCTGCGACTCTTTCAAAAATATAAACCATACGCCCGCGTCATAACACAAAGGGTCAAATTAACCTCTTGACTGCTGCTGACCAAGTGTGCTGGTTAGTGAAGAGCTGTCACCTCACTGAGGTGACAGAGTTCGTGGTTCAGAATGTCACTCACTTATCCGTACTTATCGGATTTCAAGTTCGGACGGCATCACTTTTGATCAGCAAGATCAATTACACAAGTGATACTGACCTCACTTCACTATGGCTCAGCAGTGATGGGGTTAAACTGACCGCCACACCACCAGCAGAAGACAAAAGCCCAGATCGATGAGGTAGCACGCACGTATACACAACACACACAGTCAGTACCTGGCTGCCCGCAACATACCCATCCCTATATGCCCATGACAGACCGTGGGCGTATGGCAGGGTTTGGAAGAGGTGAAGATTAGAGGAGGGAGGGAGGGGCGAAGGGAAGAGACAGTGAGAGGGGTTGAGACAGAGAGAGATGCTGTTCAGTCTTATTTCCACAGATTAAATTCCAGACATCATCGACGTGACGGACTCTTTACGCTTTCGGGTTTGCAACGCTTTAATTAAGCAAGCCAAGGACTGTCTTTTGACCGATTTCTGAAGATCAATTCTCTCTCCACACCACAAGATCTCTACGGTCTCTCTCTCCCTTGAAACAGAACTCTACCTCTCTCTCTCTCTCCCCCTCTCTGACTCTCTCTCTCTCTTCCCGTCTCAGTCTCTCTCATCTCTCTCCCCTCTTACTCTACCCTTTGTCTCTGTCTGCACCACACCCGTCGCCTACCCTCCCAAACCTCTTTTCTCTTCCTTTTCCCTCTCCCCCCCCCCCTCCCCCCCATCCCCGCCACTCCCCTCTCCCCACCCCCCTCATACGCAACAGAGCAGCCGCCCACAAATTCTTCATGCCCTGTCACTGGACCCAACAACCATGACTTCCTTTTGACGCTTTCGAACAGCCATACACATGGACAAAACAACTATAATTTCCTTTTGACACTTTCGAACTGCCGTGAGCACGCTTTGCTTTTTTTTCTTTTCTTTTTTTTTAAAGCTGGAAACGATAAGCCTGAGCATGAAACTGGGCAACAGATGCGAGTCAGGATTTTCAGTCGAACACAATGGTCCATTAACAAAGCGGCCTTTCTCTGGGGGGTGGGGTGGGGAGTGGCGGGGCGAGTGGGGTGGGGGGGTAGGAGCGCGGACGTGGAAGTTATTATTGTTTGTATTGTGTGAACAAATCTTTCCTTGAAGTTGACGCGCTTCGTTCAAACTTGGGAATGGTGGTTTTGAACAGAAAACAAGGCACAGTCAACTCGGGTTTTTACTAATCTCGCTAACACGAAATCTCATTATGTGGGAAAACATGTCTATTCACTGCTCTCTTTTTATTACTTTAAATCATCGGATCACTATTTTCACTGCCTACCTTTTTATTACACGCGCCGGCGCGCGCGCGCACACACACACACACACACACACACTACATCACATACATACATACACAGAGACACACTCACACTGAAGTTGAACACTTTGATACTGTCACTGACTCTGTAACCAGTGTAAGGTTATTGTTCCACGTTTCGTGAAGTTTCTATGCAAAACATGACCTCTCTTGTACCCAAACGTTTGCTCCCTGTACCACATGCGTTATTCGTGCGAATGCCAACGTTACAGTTCACCTCACACACACACACACACACACACACATCCTTCACATCCCACCAGCCAACGCATACCAAGCAGCCAGCTCTACACACAACACAACGCGGCCAGTGTGCTTTTTTCTTTCTTCTCTCTCTCTCTCTCTCTCTCTCCACCTCCAACACACAGCACAACACACCAAAACGCTAACTTGGTCGACCAGCACAGAGTTCTATTCCACAGGCCTCCAATTATGTGGTGTTGACGCTGGCTCCCCCTCCCTTCGCAACGTAGTCGCGCCACGGGATGTGAACTAATGACGGGGAGTAGTAGGGGGCATTAAATATAAATCCTGCACTTTGTGATAAAAACATAATAATTGACATACATGTACAATAAGTCCTAATGAACCCATTAAGCGAGGGATCCACTTTTCCAGTGGCTTGTGGCAAGCGTAAAAATTAATTAAAATTAATTACGAAGACCATTTATACCACTCACACGCGAATGGGACACCATAGTATTTAGCAAGGCGGGATGTGGCGTGACCCCGGCCTGACCCGCAGCTGTCAGCACCTTCCCTATTTCAGAGACTGGCGCTTAGCGCGCACTGCGCTGGTTTGGTTGTTCTCATCGCCCATGGCAGACCAGAAACTGAAGTACGGCAATCCTTAGCGACAAAAGTTAGATTTTTAAAACGAAGGTGTTATGCCTTTTTCTTTCTTTCTTTTTAAAAATTTGTTTATTAAAAAAACAAATCATAACAAAATCTGCTCTTGAAGTGTGGTAATCAACAATAGGGTATTGCTATTGCGTTTAATTTTTAGATGAAAGTATTATATAACTGTAACTGTACAGTTTACAAAAAAAGTGAATAAATAAATTAATAAATAGATAAATGAATAAATAACGAAAGAAAGAATGACACAGAGAGAAAGAGAGAGAGAGAGAGAGAGAGAGAGAGAGAGAGAGAGAGAGAAGAAAATTAAAAAGGGATTGTTTAGTTTGTACAAGACAAAATGACCTAATTAATTTACGGACTTAATGATATCTATTGACAACCCTGTAGATTGCATATTCTGTAAGGAAGTATGCTTAAATTGATTTTTTCGTATGATTAGAGCATATAGCCCTGAAGAGGCCTTCACAGTCGACAGGGTTCTGAACAATGTGAAATTGAAACTTAAAGAAATGAGCTCGCCACAACTGTCTTGCTTTGTTCTCAGAGAGAGTTATGTCATGTCAATGCAGACAAGTATGTGGTTGCTGTGATCCACCACAGTCCAAGTCGATGACTGAAGACGTGGTGGAAATCAACTGGAATCTTTGTGCGTTATGTCAAACAGCATCACAAGAAACTTTGATCTGCCCAACCAAGCGAAAATGTGCTGGTTACGCCTATATTACTGAAACCCTTGCTGATTTTAAAAGATTAGGACATTGCCCAATTCTGTTGATCTGTCTTTGATGAAGGAGATGGATATGAAGCAACGTTTCTACATTTTTCTAAGTGGCAGAAGAGATGTAGAACAGAGGAAAGCAGGGACAACCTCTAAAAGGAGACTGGGAGCAAGACGCGCAACACTGAAAGTGAATGGTTGGTGTACTGCAAAGGTGTCAGCGTAGTGAGCAAGGATGGAGGGGCGGATGAAGACATCAAGAACCGCATCAACAAAGCGAGGCATGCCTTCAACACCCTGCGGCCAATTTGGAACTCTATATCTCTTTCCTCTCACACCAAACTGAGGATCTTCAACATCAACGTTAAGGAGTCCTCTCGTGTGGCTCTGAAACATGGCGAACAACCAAGACGAACACAAGCAAACGACTGGCCTTCATCAATAGATGCCTGCACCGTATTTTAAATGATCAGATGACCAGAGACAGTATCAGATGCCTGCCTCTGGAGAAGAACCAACCAGGTGCCCATTGGTGAGGAGATCAGGAAGAGGAAATGGGGCTGGATAGCAATACCCTTCGAAAGCCTCCAGACGACACCACAAGACAGGAGGTGAGCTGGCTGACCAAAGCAGACCTGGAAAAGAAGCTTGGAGGATGAGATGAAGACACAGCCGGATGGATATAGGCCCGGCTGAAGAGAGCAGCCAAAAACCGAGTCCGCTGGAGTACTGTTGCATCCCTATGGCCCAGAAGGAGTCAAGAGGCAAAAATCAAATAAGAAAGTCACTGCAAAGGTGTCATTGAAGATGAACATGAGATCGCCACTGGTACACTTTCCTGGTCAGACTTCCATGCTGCACGTCATGAGTATCTGGACAGACATACTAGCAACATTGGCCATGCTATCAGAAAATGTGCACTGAATTGCATGACAAAACATGTAATGGACGTCGTGCAGCCTGCGGTGGAGCATCCAGGGCAGCATGGAGTCATTGGACCAACCTGTGTATGCCCTGGGCAAGAAAAAAAGTGAAATGTGAAATTACAGTCACCAGTGTGCGCAACGGTATATTAAAATTTCTCCTTATCCTCCCACATCGGACTGTTGTAAAGGACTGCAGGACAGAAGGCAGTCAAGCATCAGCGACAATACCCACCACCCTTCCTTGGAAGCACTCTTTACCCTTATGAGAATGAGAAGGATTTTACTATTCTACAATCATTCTTCTCCACATTGAATCTAGTAAGTACGATATTGTCTGTCAGTGCTGAAAGAAAGGCAAAACAAGCGAACTGAGCGTATATGTTTGCAGTTTTTGGTGAATGCTTGATATGAATTAAAAACGTATCCAAGCAAAAATGTTTTAGACATGCGTGTGGTGCCTCTGGAAATTGGCAGAGCTGATCGACCTTGATTATACTTACATTCACAGATTTACGATTGATTTTCTTTAATTACATGTATATAATAAATAATAATAATAATAATGGTACTTATATAGCGCTGAATCTTGTGCAGAGACAAATCTAATCGCTTTCGCACCAGTCATTCTCACGCACGCATAACTCTAAAACTGGAGAAACTAAAGACAAGGAAGAGGCAGGGAAGGGAGGCTATTTTGGGAAGAGGTGGGTTTTAAGGCCAGACTTGAAAGAGCTGAGTGTGGAGACTTGACGAAGCGAAAGAGGAAGTTCATTCCAATTGCAAGGTCCAGAGACAGAGAAAAAACGGCGGCCAACAGTCGAGAGTTTGAATCTGGGTATGCGTAAGTGGAGTGGATCCGAAGCTGATCGTAGTGAGCAAAATGGAGTGTAGATGTGAAGGCAGCCACAGAGATAGGAAGGGGCTGATTTGTGAATACATTTGTAGCATAGAGTGCTGATCTTGTGCTTTATTCGGTGTGAGACAGGGAGCCAGTGGAGATGTTGCAAAAGAGGAGTGATGTGCTCATATCTTTTCTTTCTGAGGACGAGTCGGGCAGCAGAATTTTGTATGCGCTGAAGGGACTGAATGGATGAAGCAGGCAAACCAGACAATAGAGAGTTACAGTAGTCAAGGCGAGAGAGAATGAGAGAAACGACAAGTCTAGATGTTGCGTCAATGGACAGATATTTCCGGATGGAACTGATGCGCCGCAGTTGATAGTAGCAGGATTGACATGTCTGATTGATAAATGTTTGCATGGACAGTGTGTTGTCAAGGACAACGCCGAGGTTCCTGACTGAACTGGACAGAGGGATGGATGTACTGCCAAGTTTGATTGTATTAGTTGTAATGGAAGACAGTTTTTGTTTAGTTCCTATGATCATTGCTTCAGTTTTGTCCGCGTTCAATTGTAACTTATTTCGAGTCATCCAGTTTTGAATATCCAGGAAGCAGTTAGATGTTTCTTGCAAGAGCGACAACAGTTTTTCAGGTGTATCACTCTTCTGGAGTTGAGTGTCATCAGCATAAGAATGATGACTGACATTATGGCGGTTGATAATTTCAGCGAGAGGAGCAGTGTACAGTGTGAAGAGCACTGGGCCTAAAACAGATCCCTGTGGGACTCCATGTTCAATTTTAACGGGTTCAGACTGGAAATTATCAACAATGACAGACTGGAATCGATCAGTGAGATAAGATTTGAACCAGTTTAGAACAGTGCCGTTGATACCAAATGTAAAATGAAGACGGGAAAGAAGGATTGAATGGTCTATCGTGTCAAAGGCGGCTGACAAGTCGAGAAGAGTGAGAAGGGAGATCTGTCCTGAGTCGGACGCTAGCAGTAGGTTATTCAGGATGTGGAGGAGAGCGGTTTCGGTGCTGTGGTCAGCACGATAGGCAGACTGAAATGGGTGGATGAGATTGTTGAAACAAAGGTGATTGTTGAGCTGCTATATCAGTTTAAGAGACTGAAGAACTTTGCAAAATATCAACTCATGGCAGACGAAATTCAAAAAGATGCTTAGTTGCTATCATAAACGGCACCCAAAGATCTAGACACATCTTTTTTCCCCTCCCCCTTCTTTTTTGTTTGTTTATGTTTATTTTGTTTGTTGTTGTTGTTATATATATGTATGTGTGTATATATATATATATCTATATATATATATATATATATATATATATTGTTTAAGGTACAAGTAGCCCAGAGAAAGATGAAAAATATGTACATGTTCTTTAAAATGTATGAGCAACATAACAGTGCACATTGAGGTTAAACAACGACCAGTTAGCATCACTGACACTGTGACCTATTTTCTATTTTTATTTTATCTTTATTATTTTTGTCACGAAACACTCCTGAAGACATTTACATAACATAGCAAGTACATAATAGCATAATTAACATTCGGAGACCACATTCTGGACATTTTCACGTGTGAAATTGGGTAAGAAAACGAAATAACCGAGAAAATAAGTGTCATTTGTTTTGAACTCAGTGACCTACTTTAGACGCTGACCACACACACTTCCGGTGCAGTGATAAGGTGGATCCCTTGCTTAAATGAACCACAAATGAATAAGGAATAAGAAAAACCAAACAGAATGTTTTTATCACGAAGTGCAGCTTTCACCTGTTTTTCGGACTTAATGCCCCCTACTAGAGGGGGGGGGAGGGAGGGCACAAATGAAGAGTTCTGCGTGTCAATGCTCGCGCGCACGTGTACCTGTATGTATGTGCTCACATGTCTGTGTGTGTGCGTGTGTGTTGTGTGTGTGTGTGTGTGTGCGCGCGCGCGCGCGGGTGTGTGTATGTGTGTGTGTTTCTGCATGTCAGTATGCGTACGTGTGTCTGCGCCTCTGTGAGTGCGTAAGTGTGAATGCATGGCCTAAATGTACGTGTGAGCTTCTCTGTGTGTGTGTGTGTGTGTGTGTGTGTGTGTGTGTGTGTGTGTGTGTGCGTGTGTGTATGCGTGCGTGCGTGCGTGCGTGCGTGCGTGTGGAGGGTGGAATGAAACACCAAGGGCTGTGAACTGATAACGCCCACCTGGCTTGCCGAGCCAACAAGTTTTGATCGCACTGCTGTCATTAGTGTGTTTTGTATGGGGTTCTCTCTCTCTCTCTCTCTCTCTCTCTAATGCAGGAAGTCAAATCATTTATCACACTCCACAACGTGATGACGGTTTCCTTGCTCTCTCTGTCTCTGTCACACACCCACTCACATACACCCCACCCCCCAAAAACACCCACCCACACAAAGTGCTCCTCCTGTCCTCCCACTCCCCATCCCACCACACACCGTGCCTGCTCTTCCCCACCTCCCACTATCCCATCACACACATCTCCAGAAGACAACCCCCTGCACTCCTCTCCCAACACTCTACCCCCACTTCCACACCCACGCACATGGAAACACACACACACACACACACAAGCAAGAGTGCACGTACGCACGCACGCCCCTTCCCCCCTCCCGACCCTCCCCCTCCGACACACACACACACACAGTGGAGTGATGGCCTTGAGGTAACGCGTCCGCCAAGGAAGCGAGTGAATCTGAACGCACTGGTTCGAAACACGGTACAGTCGCCAGTATTTTATCCCCCTCCACTAGACCTTGAGTGGTGGTCTGGACGCAAGTCATTCGGATGAGACGAAAAACCGAAGTCCCGTATGCAACATGCACTTAGCGCACATAATAGAACCCACAGCAACAAAAGGGTTGTCCCTGGCAAAATTCTGTTGAAAAATCCATTTCAACAGGAAAAAAAAAATGCAAAAAAAAAGCAGGCAGAAAAATTAGCAACGTGCTCTCCCTGGGGAGAGCAGCCCGAATTTCACACAGAGAAATTTGTAGTGGCAAAAAAGAGTAATACAATAATACAACAACAACAACCACACACACACACACACACACACACACACACACACGCGCGCGCGCATCCCACCATCATGGTCAATACAAGGCTTTCCATGCAGCTGGCACTTCATCACTGAGATATGTTTACATGCCAATGGGCGCCACTGCAAGAGCCGCGGCCAACACAGGCTTGGGGGCATCTCAGTGGATGGGTGTCTGGAGAAAGTGAGGATGAGAGGACGGGGTGCGGTATGGGGTCAGGAGGGGTCATTTTGTGTGTACGCGCATGCGCGAGAGCGGTGCGTCTGCGTGTGTGTGTGTGTGAGCGTGAATTTTTCAGAAGTGTTTAATCCATTAATAGAACGATAACGTGAAAGATCAGTTGAAAACGCAGACAACACTGATATGAGACACACACACACACGAGATAATGGTGGAGAGTGTGGCGGGGGGGGGGGGGGGGGGGGGGGGGGGGGATAAGTCGGGTCATGAGGGGTTATCGGAGTGGGGCGGTGTGCGTGTTCACCCTATGTGGTTGTATATGTTTGTATGTGTGCTTGCGTGTATGCGTGCATTTGTGTGTGTGCGCGCACGTGTGTGTGACAAGAGAGAATGTATGTGTGCGTGTATGTGTGTGACGTGAGTGTGAATGCGTGCGTGCGTGAGTCAGTGAGAGAGAGAGAGAGAGTGTGTGTGTGTGTGTGTGCGCGCGTGCGTGTCTGTGTGTGTGTGTGTGAGTGTGTGTGTGTGTGAGAGAGAGAGAGAGAGAGAGAGAGAGAGAGAGCGTGAGAGCGTAATTCTCATAAGGGCTTAATTAATTTGTCGAAGGTAACGTGCAAGAAACAGAAAACTAGAGATACCAACAGCAGCAAACCGCTGACAGTTCCCTTCTGTATTTCAGATTATCTATTTGAAATCATTTTCCAATACCACTATTGCTCCTGATTATGTGGAAAATCTCTCTCTCTCTCTCTCTCTCTCTCTCTCTCTCTCTCTCACACACACACACACACACACACACACACACACACACACACACACACACACACACACCACGCACTGAGGGACGAACAGGTTCACAGAAAGACAAAGAGACAGGTGGTGGAAGGGAGGGAGAGAGAAACGAACAAATCTACTCACACACACACACACACCAACACCAACAACAACAACAACGACAACGGCGAAAACTAACGACCAAATGCCCCAACCCTCTGAGAACCCTCAGACTGAACATACACAACTCTCTCACAGCATTGCAGAAACTTCCCTCTTCCGTCCTGACCGATTTTTCTTTCTTGAAAAACACACACGCAAACGCGCGCGCGCGCGAACACACACACACACACACACACACACACACACACGTTCCCCGCCCTCCTTCCCCTCCTAAACCGCCCGGCCCCCCCTCCCACCTCAGATCGATCCTGTCCCAAGCCTGGCTCATAACTGTTGCATTCAACAAATCCGGCAATTTCTGTCCGTCCCAAACAAACCCCAAACACACAATACAATGCAGGCGTCCACAAAAAGCAAACGTGTACTTGCCTTTAGCTCCGTCTTGGTCCGACATTCTGTGAGCGTAACGGCGGTGAAGTTTTTCTTAAAGATAAGGACTTGTTGCTGAAAACAACACACCACACTCTCCGGTCTCTGGCACTTAACTGTGCAACCAACTACCGCTCAGCTCGCATCACAGTCAGTTCGGAATTGGGTGCTCAGAGGCGAAGTGCGGGAGAGCGGAAGGGTGTAGCCCGAACTGTGCTGGAATAAGTGCTGAACTGGTACAGTGCTTTCCGAAGTGGGTTTGGCTTGAAAACCTTCTCTGAGTGAGTTCGGCGAAAATGTTTCTCTCGAAATGACGGACACTTTTGAGTAATGGGCAGGAAAAAGAATCAAACTGAAACACTGCTTCTTGTCACGAGCATGGCGAAAACATGTTTCTTTTATTGATGTTTAATCTTCTTTTTTTTTTTCAACAACAAGTTCGATAATTGTCTGACGTACGCTTCAGTCTACAGTATCCTCTGGTGCCCTCGCCTGTCAGTGTGTGTGTGTTCGTTCGTTCTTTAGTTTAACGTCTTTTCACTGTAAGTGATATTAGACGAGGGAAGGAAAAAAATCGAGTGGGAGGAGGGGGGGGGGGGAATTACTGTGTACACATACGAGTAAGTGAATGTGTGTGTGTGTGTGTGTGTGTGTGTGTGTGTGTGTGTGTGTGTGTGTGTGAAAATTATTGATTTAAGTTTTGTTTAAAAAATAAACAAAAAAAACATAACAATATGACATATTTCTAATGAAAAACTAACAACTATGACAGCGAACCAACTGGACTATTTAACAAGGAGTTGAAAAAGTCATACATTAGCAATGTGTGTGTGTGTGTGTGTGTGTCTGTGTGTCTGTGTGTGTGAGCGTGTCAGCTGTGTGTGTGTGTGTGTGTGTGTGTGACTCTGTGTGTGTGTGTGTGTGAGCGTGTGTCAGTGTGTGCGTTTGTGTGTCACGGTGTGTGTGTGTGTGTGTGTGTGTGTGTGTGTGTGTGAGCGTGTTCCAACTTTTCTCAGTCTCTGTCTCTCTGTTTTCCCTGTGATTAAATGACCAAGCCTGCATGAATGATGTGTTTTGTTTCCGATGCTGTGAACCGAAGTTGAAATGAATTGATCCAGACCGCCATGCATTGACTCGGACTGAGTTGCCACTCTCCTGTTTCGTTGAGACACTGAGGAAGCGGATCACCTTTTGTCAATGTTTCTCAGTTTGCTGGCCGTGGCCTCAGTTTTTTCCAGTGTGTGAATGAACTGTCACAGTCGCTGTGTGTCCGTTTGTTTGTCTGTCTCTCTCTCTTTCTCTCCGAGTGTCTCTCTCTCAATCTCTCAAGTCTCTCAGCAGTCCGAGTCTCTCCCTCCATCTCAGCTCTCTCCGACGGCTCTCTCCGTCTCAGTCTTAGTTCTCACGTGTTGTCACCGCGCCGGAAACATTGAGGCACTGACGGCTGATCGACGGCCTTCCATTACTATCTAACACTTCTCTAATATAAAATACCCTTCTTTTTAAAGCGAATACCTCCGACTGAGCTAGCCAGCAGCCTTTACTATTATCACGGTAGGGACTGAGGTTCTGTGAGGACCATAAAGAACAGTCAGTGACTGTGAATCCACTGAGGTGACGCGGCCATAACTGAAGCAGGTCAGTGTACCGCAATTCAGTTGAAGTCAGTCAGGCATTCAGCCGTGGCGTGCGCGCGCACACACACACCGGCACAAGCGCGCCGTCATGCACACACACACACACACACACACACACACACACACACACACACACACCGTGGCAAATACACATACGCACTGCAGACACACACGTGCACACACGAACGGCACATTATGCACACTCGCACCAACACAGTCCGTTGCAAATACACACATGCACAAAGAAACACACACACACACACACACACACACACACACACACACACACACGTGTTACCTGGCGGTGGGAATCAGTTTTTTTCATCACAACAATCCACAATGCGGCAGACGGACAAATGCCAGCCGGTCCTTTGTTCATCAATGGTTGCCGCTGCCTGGGAGGGGAACAGGAAACTGAGGGGTCATGGAAATGTGACTGCTGTGTCAGGAGTTTACAGAAAACTGATCTTCATCCCGTCAAAACCTCAATCGGTTGACAAATAAAACCATATCACTCTGCCAAAGGCCCACACTGAAACCCCTTCTTCAGCTGTGTCTTTTCTTCCTTTTCGATAACTCACAACTGACAAAAATACATGAAGAACTGGTTCGAAAGGGAAGCTTGAGATTAAACACACTTGAATTATATATATATATATATATCACGTTTTATCACAACAGCAGATTTCTGTGTGAACTTCGGGCTGTTCTCCCCAGGGAGAGTGCGTCGCCACCCATTTTTTTGTATTTTTTCCTGCATGCAGTTTTATTTGTTTTTCCTATCGAAGTGGATTTTTCTACGGAATTTTGCCAGGAACAACCCTTTTGTTGCCGTGGGTTCTTTTACGTGCGCTAAGTGCATGCTAGCACACGGGACCTCGGTTTATCGTCTCATGCGAATGACTAGCGTCCAGACTACCACTCAAGGTCTAGTGGAGGAGGTGAAAATATCACTGAGCGCCGGCTGAGCCCTGATTCGAACCAGCGCCGGCGCTCACAAGTTCTCTCGCTTCCGAAGCGGACGCGTTACCCGTCTAGGCCATCACTCCACCTATATATCAACATGATACGCACTGGACTGGTTAGTTTGATGTGATACAACACGTGACAATAAATTGTTTGCTTATTTATCTAAAACCACTGTAGTCTATTTATTTTATTACCATCATAAAATTAATCGTTAGTAACTCAACCGTGATAACAATCCGAAACATTTTCCGAATCCCGAAGTAATTGTGACACATACTAAACCCACCCTATCTATTTATCGATTTATCGATTGATTTATCTATCTATCTATCAAATTCATAAATTATTACTTTGTCCGAAATATTTTCCGATTCCCAAACTGGTTGCTTTCACATCCCAAACCAGAATTGGAACGTTACCAATTCTGGCCGTTGTGCTTGTTCAGTTGGACCAATACACAAAAGGTCAGGGACGAAATCCTTCAGCAAGCAGCCAATAGCAGCGAAGCGTGCTGCTTCTGCTCCTCCGTCTCTACTCCTGCCCCCCCCCCCCTCCCCAAATTCACCCTCTCCCCCTTCCACCCTCCCCTCTCAACTACCTCTTATTTCTCATCCCCTCATTTCTCCGTCTCCCATCTTTTCAGGACGCTGCGTGCTTGCCTCTGCTGACAGCGGGCGCGTGCGGTTCAGTATTGAGAAATATTTCTGCAGACACGTAGTACATTCCATTCTATGCCAGTGAAACTCTTTTGCCCCACATGGGAAGAAAGAGTGATGAAGAAAGAGGGCGAGTGACTTGCGTCACAGTTGATTGTGAAACAATGATGTGCGCACTGGAAGAAATATAAATGGGAGTGCCATTTTGGAAATGACTTTCCGCAGATGCTCGGGAGTGTGTGTGTGTGTGTGTGTGTGTGTGTGTGTGTGTGCGCGCGCGCGCGTGCGTGTGTGTAAGGGGCGGAGGTGTGTGTGTGTGTGTGTGTGTGTGTGCAAGCGTGCCCGCGGGCACGAACGTGCGTGTGCGGTTAGAACAAATGAATGAATGAATCAGTGAATATATTTTATTTTCTGGGGGTAATAGAGTAAGGAAGCCAATGCCTTTTTTCATCCAGCCCTCGAAAGGAAAACATTAAAATCAAACAAAAGGGGGAAATCATTATTATAATTGCTACAGCATGCACATTATAAGTCATGTCCGGGTTCAAGTTTCTACCTAAGATTATAAAATGCAAAGCAAGAGGAGAACGAGAGGCCGAGAGAGAATTTAAGGGAAATGGAGAGCGAGGGAGGCGGGGAGAGAGACGGAGAGAGAGAGAGAGAGAGAGAGAGAGAGAGGACGTTATTCATGATTAATGTGTTGATATAATGAACAACAAATGTGTACAAAATAAAATGTAGATGCATACATACACGAAAACATAAGGCAATCAATATGTTAAGTGACTAGGATAAAACAGTCAGAGCCGAGGGAGAAGCGAGATATGCTTCGTGTTCACTTACCTGACAGGCTGACATATTTTGTCTGGTCGTTTTATTGTGTATTGTGTGGGTTTTACTTCAATCAATCAATCAATCAATCAATCAATTAAAAACACTTTATTAATCCACATGGAAATTAAGTTGTTCAGGCACAGGCTCGTTGTAAACACTAGCATAAAATCATCAGTCATCATGCGCTACATAAGAAGGGATTAAAACTAGTCAAATAAGAATTCCCAATAGCTGACGATAGACTAACCCCCCCCCTCCGCACACACACATACTCATGTTAAGACAATAGGGTATTGCACAACAACATTTACAAATGAAAACATCCAACAAAAAAAAGGGTATATATTACTAAAAATGACATGCGCGCAGACACACACACACACACACACACACACACACACACACACACACACATGCACACACACACATGCACACACACACACACACACACACACACACACACACACACACATGTTAAGACCATAAGGTATTGTACAACAATACATTAATAAAAACATCAAGGGAATAAATCGTATATATAAGTAAAATGCACACACACACACACACACACACACACATGGATGTAGGCAGGTATGCATGCACATAACATATGTAACGCCAATAAAATTAGTACATTAACATTAAGATACATAAAATCCAAGTAAAATAAGAAAATATTTAAAAATCACTTCCGATCACACACACAGAGAAATGCTTGCCCGTGCTCACTGGCTCAGTCCCACATGCACGCATAATGTCTGCTCCCATGCACTCGTCTGCTGGTGAAGTTCAGGTGTTGCTGCGGCGAGGGGGCTTGGGGGCTGGGAGGGTTCACTCATGAGTTAGTGTATTGGATGTTTTGATTGTGTGCGCGAATGGCTGTAGGGATGAATGAATGAATGTAGCGAGATGTTCTTGCGCGTGGAGCTCTGAACCTACCACTTATGTCTTACCTTCTGCTATTAATGTCATCATGTAGTGGGTGTCTTTCGTCGGTCAAAACTGTTATTAGTCTGTCAGTCAGTTTTCTATTGTGCATGTCGCTAAAGATGTCTTGTCTTAAACCCACCACCCCCCACCCGCTTTCCTAATGACTTTTTTCAACCTGTCTTTGTCATGTTTGGTCAAGTCCCCCCCCCCTCCCCCTCCAGCACACGGCTCCATATGTTAAAACACTGCAGACAACAGATGTGTAAATCATTTGGAGCATCTGCTTGCATACGTTAAAAGATTTCATTTTTCTAAGACAGTACATGCGACTGTTGCTCTTTTTAATGAGTGCAGTTGAGTTTTCATTCCAAGACAGCTTATTGTCGATTATCACACCAAGATATTTGTATGAATCTACTTGTCCGACCACTTCATTTTTTGTGATGATTTTACTTAAACTTGATTTCTTTTTTCTGAAGTCGATTACAAGCTCTTTCGTTTTGCCAACATTCAGTTCAAGGAAATTTTCTTCACACCAGTTCACAAACCTGTCAATTTCTCTTCGGTAGTCAGCATCATCGTAATCAGTAATAAGTCCTGTCAGTGCGGAATCATCTGCAAACTTAACGAGTGGACACGAATTGGTCAGACTTCTGCATTCAGCCGTATACAAGGTAAAAAGAAAAGGCGAGAGCACTGTGCCTTGTGGTGCACATGTGTTTGTGAAAGAAACAGTAGACATAAA
Source organism: Babylonia areolata (assembly GCF_041734735.1). Classification (NCBI taxonomy): domain Eukaryota; kingdom Metazoa; phylum Mollusca; class Gastropoda; order Neogastropoda; family Buccinidae; genus Babylonia; species Babylonia areolata. Next base: position 41,041,134 of record NC_134878.1, read on the forward strand.
ATCATTTAATTTTACAAACTGAGGCCTTTTAGTAAGACAGTCTAAAACCCATAAAATCGTCGGAAAAGCGAGTCCCATGTGCATAAGCTTTTTTGCTAAGAGGTGAGGTTGAATTGTATTAAAAGCACTAGAAAAATCAAAGAACATCAGGCGGACACAGGTATTTGATTTGTCTAGGTGTTCACAGATTTTGTTCAAGACAAAAAGTATTGCATCATCCGTACATCTGTTCCTCCTGTATGCAGATTGCAAGGGATCTAAAAATGGTTTGACAGACTCCTGCAAGTAGACAAGTATCACTCTCTCAAAAACTTTCATCACAGCAGATGTCAGTGCTACTGGACGGAGGTCATTCATACATGAAACATGTGTTTTCTTGGGTACAGGTATAATGCAGGAAGTTTTCCAGATTTCCAGATAGATGGTATTTTGCACTCACTAAGAGACTGATTAAAAATAATTGTTAAAATCTGGTAGAGCTGAGCTGCACAGTATTTCAGTGTATTTGTTCGGATCATATCAGGAAGGGTGCTTTGTTTGGTTTCACTCTTTTAAATTGTGAAAGCACTTCCTCTTCAGAGACAACAATGCGTTCGTCCTTCTTGCTAAAATCGTAACAATCAAAACGAGCATAAAAGTTATTCAGTTTGTTTGCTTCTTCTTCCGATGATGATAAAACCGTTCTTACTCAACAGTTTTACACCAGTCTGTTCGCCATGGATTGGATTTCATTTTGGACGTCATTTGTGTCACCTTGCATTTATGAAGTGGTGTGGTTTATGTTTCTTTTAAGACTGACAAGTTTTCTTGTGCCCTTAGGCTAGTGTGCGCCAATTTTATCCCTGTCGGCCCCTGGTGGGGTCCAGGGGGCAATGGCCAAAAATGAAATTAGTGATTTTTAAGAGGCTTGGACGGCCTCTCCTCAATGTGTGTGTATGTGTGTGTGTGTGTGTGTGTGGGTGTGCGGTGGGGTGTGTGTGTGTGTGTGTGTGTGTGTGTGTGTGTGTGTGTGTGCGTGCGTGTGTGTGTGTGTGTGTGGGGTTGAGGAAAGAAATGGGGAAGGGGAATGACTGGAGGGAGGAGAGGATGGGTAAGTGACTGGTTATATCACTTTCAGCAGTCAGGGGTTCTCAGCCAAAGCAAGTAGTCAGTGTCTTGGCTTAATGCCAAAGTTGCCACACTCACTGACAGAGGTTTTATTCCCCCTCCCCCCTCCCCTCCCTCACCACTGGTGGGAGAGATTCAGAGAGAAGGGAGGGGAACCTCAGCAAATAGTTATGAAAGAGAAGTCTGCAGGAGGGGGATGGGTTTGGGGGTGCCGGGGTGGGGAGGGAGGGGGTGTTCGGGGCGGGAGGGGGTTGCGGATGGAGGGGGTGCGGTGCGGGGTGTTATTGTTTTTTTTCCTCTGGAATAAATGCTATTCCGCTGAAAATAGCAGATCCGCTGAGAGTTCCCCAGCCTGCGTCACTGTGTGTGTGTGTTCAACTTAACTCTGTGTGTGAGGGAGAAAGAGAGAGAGTGAGAGAGAGCAAGCAAGAGAGCGTGTGTGCGCGCACGCGTGTGTGTATGTGTGGTTTCAATTCAACTGTGTGTAAACAATAAAAACAGAGAGGGAGGCAGTCAGAGAGAAAGAGTCTTCTATTCACAGGCTACGAAATCATCCTGATCGAGGCGTCACGACGTTCCAAGTAGCTGAGCTATTGAACACAGCCTTTGTGACAAGAGCTGCTGCCATGCAAAATGCTGTTCAGGGATTTGCAAAGTGTGGACTTTGGCCTTGCCGGCGCGATATCTTCAACAATGAATTCTACCCCTCTGAGGTGATGTCTGCATCCACCAACGGCCATCCTCCTGAAGCTTGTGGAGATCCAGAGCACACCAGTGACGTAGATCACTATACATCCAGAAGATCCAAGGAACCATTTTTTGCACAAGGGTCTGTCAAAGTAATACGCACCACCCCAGATGGAAGGTCCTTGTTCTGCAGTATTTCCATCGGAATAGACCATGATCTGCAAGTAGCAAATGAGACGAGATGGCGATGGAATCATAAAGAATGCATTGCTCAGAACAAAAAAGCAGCTGAAAGCAGACAAACTCAGGGCTGACACAGTGAACTATATGATGAAACGTATCGGTAACTATGGAGAGTTAGACAAGGCTGTCCTGAACGCTGATCAACCTCCATGACAGGACATGACAGTTTCCAGTCAATGGAAGGGAGACTTCTTGCCTTGTCAAAACCTACAGCGATGCTTGGAGAACCAGAAATCTTTGCTATGTCCTCAGTGCTTTGCAGGCCAGTGACAGTTGTTGATACTCAATTAAGAAGCATCAGTAAGTACAACCTTGATAAGTTTGCAAGACAGCAAGTGATTTACGTGCAGTACATTTCCTTGGGAGCTGAAATTGGTCACTACAATTGTGTGTTATACTCTCCGGGCCAGTGCCAAGGCAGTGAACCTGAGAGGCAGCCTTCTGCTGATCAGTCTTCCAACAGCCATCCAGCAAGGCGGCCCTCACCAGCCAGCCAGTGACCCCCAATCAGAGAGTGACCCCCAGCCAGCCTGAGACCAGTCACCACCCAGCAAGCATCAGCATGCAAGTGACGACTCAACGCCAACTGGTAAACGTCTGTCAACCAGCGATCTGCACACCTCACTTCAGTCGTCAACTGAACAGCCCTCGACAAGAAAACATGTTTCAGCAGAGGACATTGCACCTCTGCCTCGAAAAAGGCCCAGTTTGATAAAGCGTCTGTCTGATCAGTCACACCCAGAAGTGTTGACGTCAAGCCCTTATAAAAACCGCCTGGTTGCACAGCTTTTCAAAACAGTCAAGTCTTTAAATGACTGTGAACAAAATGGTCCCCACCACCCCAAGAGCTTCCAAACCAAAGAAGCCCAAAGGGACAAACTGCAAGAAAGGTGCTTCTCCACATGCCGGAGACTGGACCTGTTCTTTGTGTTGCGAGTCTCGTGCAGAAGACATGATACAGTGCCAGAAAGAAAACTGCAAAAGATGGGCTCATGTTGCCTGCACAGCTGTTGCCTCAGATGGGACATACAGATGCGAACTCTGTCAAGACTGAATAACAACGCGTTTCATGCGGCTGCAGTAATAAGATTTATGCCCTTGCACTGTTGTGTCTAGTCATACTTAGAAACGTGGCAGCCATAATAATTTTGATGATTATTTTGCTAAGGTTTTCCTGTTATATAACTGTTCTTCCTCTTGCAAAGGAAAATAGTTCCAGATCAAATGGAAGAGTTTCAATTTCCCGTACATCATTTTATGTTTGTCAACTGCCAGAAATGACAGACATTCACCATTTGAAATATGATTCTGCCATGGGCCTTGTTGGCCTTTGAAATGATTGGAATGGAAGGAAAATAACTAAAACGTTCTGTTCTGTACTTTTAAGCTTATGGCAAATTGGTGCCTTTTTTGTGGTTTATTTTTGAATGATTCAAAGTAATTAAGTTCATTTCATGATTCAGTTTCGCTATTATTTCTTCACACACACACACACACACACACACACACGCGTGCGCGCGCGCGCGCGCGCTAATAATCATCATGGTCAATAAAAGGTGTGGTTAAGAGCAGAAATTTTGGTTATGTTCAATTTATCGGACACATCGGCAAATTTGAGCCAGTGGCCCTCTATTTACCACTTCAAGGTTCAATTTATCCGACTGGTTGTCAGAATTTGGCTTTTTAGGATTTTTTTTTTTATTTCTGAAATAAAAATGTTTTGATGAAGGACAGTCATTTTGTGTTTGGCTTATATGTACTTCTGGTGACGAAATTTACAACCACTGTCATAATAAGCGTGGGATGTAATATGTAGCGGAGATACATACTTCAATCCTCAAGGGGCTCAGTATACCCAAACTTCCCCTACGTGTGTACATTCATGTGATTTTTTTTTTCAAAGTAAGAGTGTGAATGTGTGTGTGTGTGTGTGTGTGTGTGTGGGGGGGTGTTGTTGTTTGTTTGTTTGTTTGTGTGTGTGTGTGTGTGTGTGTGTGTGTGTGTGTGTGTTATCTTCAGTTTAGCGTCTATTCACTATAAGTGTTTTTAGACGTGACGGAAAGGAGTAAAGTAGTGGATAAAGGAAAGGGAGTGCATGTGAATATTAGTGTAAAAAAGTGTTCATGTTATGTATCAGAGGAAAGGTATATTATTATAAGAAAAAGTCTAAAGAGATTGTGGTGTGTATTGAATGAGGTGTCATGGGAGGGAGAATATGTATATGCATATCAACAAGTATTAACCTACAACAATGTAAATATAAATAACAACATTAATTATAATACATCAAAGGAGGATACCAACTAGACTGGAGTTTAGAATTTCTGAAAACATTCTAAGCAATGAATAGTCATTCAAAATCTTGTCATCTACTACATCTTTTGGAACTAACGGTCTTATGCTCGGACAATGAATGAGTAGATGGCTTACAGTTATTTGCTTACCGCATATACATTTTATATTTTTAGAAAATTTTGTACGAAAGGCATTTAAACGAATTCTATACATTAGACTTGTAATTTGTCTTGAATGTGCTGCTGGTGTCGAATTTAGAAAATGTTTGGGATTAGCTGCATTCTTTGTGTTTACACAACAGTGGTAATATTGATTATTTGAATCTATAAGTAATTTCTGAAATCGATTTCTAGATACATTTTCTATACAACTAATGCATTCATGCAGATCTAACTGGATGTCAAGTTGTACTGCGCCTTCGAAATTACGTGCTGCTCTTCTAGCTGCTTGGTCTACCCACTCATTTGAGGATATTCCACAGTGCGAAGGTACCCAACAGAAAGTTATTTTAATGCCCTGTTTTGTCAGTTGGTGAATAATATGTTTTATTTCCATTGTCATCTCAATTCGCTTCTTTGAATTTGAAGATTCTATAGCTTGTAGTACTGACTTTGAGTCTACACATAATAAAATTTCACTTACAGTTTTCGGAATGTCTGAAATATAATTTAAGGCCATAAGTATGGCTATAAGTTCAGCTGTGAAAATGGAATATTGTCTACCAATATAGTATAATTTTTCTATTCTAAATGAAGGAATTACAAAAGCCGCTCCTGAATTACCATCTTCTATAACAGAGCCGTCTGTGTATATTTTTAGATAATTTGAATATTGATTTTCTATATGGGAGAACACTTCAGGTTTTAACAAAAATGGTGACTGGTTCTTGGATAAATCTGTATAATCCATGTCAAAGGTAGCTTTACACTGCTCCCATTCAGGGACTGGTGAAAAAGTAGGTATTTTTGCAATTTGCTTGTCTTTTGATTCCGTAGCACTAATGATATCTGATGCAAATGTATTAATGGATGTCATAGACTGTATCGTCTTAGCTCTTTTAGCAAAATCTTTTTGTGAACTCAAATTAGCTTCTTATTTTGAAAAAGTTTCATATGCGAAAGATTTGATAACGAATTTCGCGGCTGAAGCTTTCCTTTGTTCATCAAGAGATAAAACACCTGCTTCTCTGTAAGTCCCTAAATTTGATGTAAGAATGGGCACACACCTAGAGCGAGTTTATAAGTCTCACAATCAATGCTTTGCAGCTTCTTTAACAAATGCAGTGGAGCACTGAAGAATACCTCTTGAGCGTATGTTAAGCGTGAACGTACGAGGGAGGTAGCGAGAGATATCAACGCTTTGGTATCTTGCCCCCAGTGCTGTTTACAAATTATTTTAAGGAAATTTAGACCATTTCTGGCTTTGTTTACTATATAGTCAATATGATAATTCCACGAAAGCTTTGAAGAAAGATAGACTCCCAAAAATTTAACAGATTGTGTATATCTGATGATGGTACCATTTATTGTAAACACGGGGAGCTTTTCTGGGTCTGATCCTGTATTAAATAGCATCATATTTGTTTTTCTAAGGACAATGATAAGCCATTTTCTGTCATAAAGTTGCTGATCTTATCAAGTCCCGCTGGTATATTTTCTTTATGTAATTCAATGTCCTAGTAGGCGTTTTATTTTTCATTGTCACCTTCATCCATAAACAAATGTCATCAGCAAACTGAACCAAGACTGTATCTTTAGCTAGCTTGTTAGGTAGATCTGCTAATAATATATTGAATAAAATCGGCGAAATTACTTATCCTTGTGGTAACCCCATGTGTAATTGTCTGGGGTTTGAGTAGGTATTTCCTATTCTTACTTGTATAAATCTATCTGTCTGTGTGTGTGTGTGTGTGTGTGTGTGTGTGTGTGTGTGTGTGTTTCACAGTTTAGATGTGAGTGTAAGACGATGGTGAGTGATATATGACAGATTAACTGAATAACAGTGAGACACATCTAGAGACCAAGGTTGTGACAGACTTCTAGAGAGGGATGGTGGTGCTGACATGATTATGCCTGATGTTGAACCTGCATCGCTGAGTGAGCCGACATAGTGCATGGTTGGCATGGAAACGGAGCTTTCCACAGCGAGAGAGGGGTGAGAAAAAACAATCTTGGCCTGGGGAGAGGGTGGGAGGTAGGGGGAGTTGTACAGTCGGCAGTTACTTTGATCGCTCACCGAGCAGTAGCGTTTGAGTGACGGGTGTGGGGAGGACGGAAGGGTGGAGTGGGGGTTAGCGAATGGGCGCAGTCGTTCATTGAAGATGCTGCTTATTTTGGACACAACCACCAAACTGCACCAGGTCCCTGTTTGGATGGGCCTGGACCTCCGTCCCTTGGGGTTCAGTGGTTGTGAAATCGCCGTTATTGGTTGTTAGAAAATTACCATTGGCTATCTGAAGAAAAAAAGAAAAAGAAAAAAAAGAGCTGACATGGCCACTGATTCAAGTTGTCTTTGAAGAGCACGCCACAGCCCATTTCTTTACTCTTCCATTCAGTGACAGCCTATCGAAGTCACAACTAAAAAATCGTCTGCGGGAGAAGATCGGGAGCGCGACTGGTATTTTCGCGAAAAATATGCAAATATGCATGATGCTGAATATCGCTTCAGTTCCCCAGTCGCGTCACTGAGTGTTTTTATTTGCCTTTCCCGGCCGACTGACACAACAATGTACTTGCCCCGGGCAATCTGGCAACCATAATGTTGAGCAATGCTTACTGACAGACGAATGTACACTGTTGCTCACATTTTCTGGGTGTCACACCTGAAATGGTTTACAACTTTCAAGATCTTTCCAACAGCATGATAGGCCTGTCTTGACACTTGAAAGTTAGTCAGTTTGAAAAGATTTATAAAACATGAATTAACATAGTATGCCTGCATCAATCTTTGATAACCATCTTGTTCTGTGCAGGTGTTGGACGAGGCAGGTCAAGGTCAGGGTATGACAGAAGCCGCCATTCTGGCTGACTGGTGGAATCCAAGGTCATGGGCAGGTGCTGCCAGACTGACTGGTGGTGAACTGACCACGTCCAAGGGCACATGACGACAGCTGAGCGTAACACAGCAAGGCTGGACATTGGACACCTCACCAGATGCTGCATCCATTCCTGCTGACTCCTGACATTCCTGGAGAGGGTGCTCTGTGTGGAGCCATCGGTAAAAAAAAAAGGTGGGTGGTTTTTGTGACACCACTTCGGATGAAAGATAGGGTTAAACTGAGTATTGTTAATATTAACTATGACAGCTTGCAACATTTTAGTTCACTTTTCAAACAGAAAACGTTTTGGTTTTTTATGTGACCAGTACAAATTCAGAATGATTATGGAGTGATGTATCAGAAACGATTGCTTAGAAAAGATGCTGTTTTCTTTGCAGCAGTGTTTTGGACTGGTAGTCTGAACTATGCAAAAAGTGCTGATCTTCGATAGGGTGTGGACATGGGTGTGGTACAAATCACTGAAGCTATGAGTAAATAATGAAAGAATTGGAAATTGTACAGGAAAACATAACTTTGCCAAGGTGCTGAATTATTGCAAAAAAAGAAAAAAAAGAAGTAAAACTACCATTTTGCCATATTCATGGATGAAAAACAAGAAAATAATATTCACCATCAATTTATTCAAACTGTCTTTGTTCTGTGCAGATGTTGGACAAAACAGGTCAAGGTCAGGGTATGACGGAAGCCACTCTGACTGGTAGAATCTAAGGTCATGGCCACGTGCTGCCAGACTGACTGGTGGTAAACTGACCAAGTCCAAGGGCAACAGCTGAGCATTACACAGGTGGACACTGGACACCTCACCAGATGCTGCATCCATTCCTGCTGACTCCTGACATTCCTGGAGAGGATGCAGGGTGCGTCTGGTGTGGAGCTGCAGCCATCGGTAAAAATGGTGGGTAGTTCCACATGGTAAAAATCCCCAAACTAGTTGTCTTTTATGCATAGTGGTTGTTCTGTTAGACTGCGTACAAGACTTATTTGAGTTCAAATGTTAGACTGCGCCCAGGCTTATTTCAGTTCAAATTTGATTTTTGTTTGATTTTTTACTGGGTGGTTTTACTTGGGTGGTTCGTGTGCCATCACTTCGGATGAAGGATAGGGTTAAACTGAGTATTGTTGATTTTAACAATGACAGATTGCAACGACTGAGTTTACTTTTCAAACTGAAAACTTTTTTTTTATGTGACCAGTAAAAATTCAAAATGGTAATGAAGTGATGTATCAGAAACGATTGCTTAGAAAACATGCTTTTTTCTTTGCAGTGATCGTTGGGATTGGTAGTCTGAACTATTTAAAAAGTGCTGATCTTGGATAGGGTGTGTAAATAGGTGTGATAAAACCATTGAAGCTATGAGGAAATAATGGAAGAATTGGGAATTGTGGAGGAAGATGTTTGTAAATTTGCGAAGGTGCCGAATTGTTGGAAAAAAAGAGTAAAACTAACCATTTTGTCATATCCATGATGAAAAATAAGAAAATGATATTCACTATCAATTTATTCACATTGTCCTTGTTCTGTGCAGATGTTAGGCGAAGCAGGTCAAGGTTGATCAGGGTATGACAGAAGCCACTCTGACTGGTAGAATGCAAGGTCATGGCCAGGTGCTGCCAGACTGACTGGAGGTGAACTGACCATGTCCAAAGGCACATGACGACAGCTGAGCATTACACAGTGAGGCTGGACACTGGACACCTCACCAGATGCTGCATCCATTCCGGCTGACTCCTGACATTCCTGGAGAGGATGCAGGGTGTGTCTGGTGTGGAGCTGCAGCCATCGGTAAAAATGGTGGGTAGTTCATTGTAAAAAAACCCAAACTAGTTGTCTTTTGTGTGTGGTAGTTGTTCCGTTAGACTGCGTACAAGAAACATTTCAGTTCAAATTTGAATATATTTGGTTTTTTTTACTCAGCTGTAAATGACTTGGAGCAGGTAGAAAGTATAGCCATGACAGAAGTAGTTAGAAGCCAAACTATTCAACAAAACTTGGTAATAGTGTATTAAGAATGATGAAAGACTTTCAGTGCATTAAGTATCAAAGTTTTCAAGTGATGTATCAAGAAAAAAGTCAAAATGGCAAAAACATGAATTAGACAACTGCAGGTTTGTGTGAAACATGTACACTTACTGACAGCACAAACATGGCAAAGAATAACGATCTCAGTTTTTATGTACCTTTGTATTAGGTAGTAAAGTTTCAGTCTGACACTTGCAGTTATTTCCATGATGAAAGGAAAACCATTGAATGTTATATAAGCAGTAACATTGAAAAAAAAGTACAACTGACAGTAAACGAAGTCTTGTTTGGTTTTCAAAACAAAGAAATGAAAAACTACATGATAAATACTATGAACAGAATAATACTTATAGGAAAGATGTGTATAAGTATTGCCAAGAAAACAAAAACATCTCCAGTCTTTGTAATTTTTGAACAGCAAGTCTTGCGTCGAAAAATACAGTCAGTATAAGTACAGAATAAACAAACAACATTAACATTGCTTTGCAGATACATGGTACATATCTAAATGTGTATGAAAACTGCAATGGCATTGTTGACAATGGTCGTAACAGCAATAATTATTCATCTAATTAATAGTCTTATTATTCCTCTTCAGCTCCTCCTCCATCTCTGAGTACTTATTATTATTATTATTGTTATTATTATCATTATTATCTATCGAGAAAGAAATGGGTGAAACTGTCACATACAAGGCACACTAATGTATAAAGAAACCCAGACAAACATTTGCACAGAACATTAAAGTGTGCAACAAATGTCCATCATTAGAAAGCACACACACAAAATAAGCATTTATGGGACTGTTCATATCTCTTTTTTCTTTATTTTCCATTGTGTTCTTTTTCATTTGAATCTTTCACTTTGCTATCATCAATATTATCATTATTGATATCATTATTGTTTTTTTTATTCTTTCTTTTTTTTGGCCAACGAAGAAAGCCAAATGTAGAGCACCAAGAAAAAAAGTATAATATAGATAAAGGGAAAAAAAAGAGAAAAAAAAAAGTGTTCTGTGACTAGCATGCAACTGAGGCCACCCAAAAATTTTTTTTTTAAAAAGGAATTATATATAATGTCAACTAAATTTTCATCAAGCTCTGGACAGTGCCTTATGACAACTACTTAAATTTAAATTCAGACCTTGTACAAGAAACTATTGCACAAGCCATGTCTCTGAAAAAGTCACAGTTCTAAATAATCATCGGATATAAATTGTTAATGGTTCTCAAATGATATTAGCAATTTCCCTCATTCCAGAATATCAAACATTCTCACTCCTATTTATATCAATCTCTGATCGTATACTCATGGTGTGCAGATGGTGGGTGATGAAGGTCAAGGTACAAGAAGCAGTGCTGAGGCTGTCTGGTGGAAATGAGAACATTGAACAACAGCTGTGTTACATGGTGACACCTGACATCCCAAAAGATGCTGCTCTTTCTATGTCCTGGTGACCTCATATCTCGGAGGATGCGAGTTCCCTCTGTGGTGGAGCTGTAGACATTGGGCAACTGGTGAGAGATTTGTTCATGCTGCCATGAGATAATTTGTTCATGTTGTTGTGAGATAATGGAGTGATGGCCTAGAGCTAATGCGTCTGCCTAGGAAGCGATAGAATCTGAGTGCACTGGTTCGAATCACGGCACAGTCACCGTTATTTTCTCCCCTTTCCCTAGACGTTGAGTGGTGGTTTGCATACTCGTCATTTGGATGAAATGATAAACTGAGGTCCAGTGTGTTGCATGCACTTAGTGCATGTAAAAGAACCCATGGCAACAAAAGGGTTGTCCCTGGCAAAATTCTATAGAAAATCAATAGGAGAAACAAATAAAACCCGCATGCAGGAAAAAAATACAAAAAAATGGGTGGCGCTCTCAGTGTAGCCATGCGCCCTCCCTGGGGAGAGCAGCCCGAATTTCACACAGAGAAATCTGTTGTGACAAAAAAGAGAAATACAATTGCTTCACATTGGTGTTGAATAATTGGCTCATATCAGTGTGAGGTAACTGGTTCATGTTAGTGTCAAGTGGTTCATGTCACTGTGAGATAACTGCTTCATGTTGGTTTGAAATAATTTGTTCATGTCGGTTTGAGATCTTTTTTTTAACTTGAACCTGCCAAAAAATGTGGTGACGTTCATAAAATCAAATTCCGGTTGCAATCTTCTGCCAAGGACAGAGAAGTTATTTTGAAGACTGTACAAGAAAATGAGCAATGACCAAGTAAGGTTAGAAAGTATTTGTCATTTGAGTCATTAGAACTTTGAAAATGGCTCACAGTTTGGTAGTCATGGGTATGGAAGCTCTTCGAAGGGAGATAATTATGATTGTAGTTTTGGTTTAACTTGCATAATTTGCCTGTTTGGACTCTAACAGGTAGACATGGACCACACAATCAAAATTACACCTTGTCATGCTTGGCTCTTTTGAACTTTTTTCCTACCAGAAAATACAATTTAAGAGATGTCAGATTTGCCCAGAATCTTTGTGAAGACAGTGTAATTGAAATTAGTTAAAACTTTTTTTTACAGCAGACTTGTTGAACACTTATGGGGAAATGACTGTGTAAAATATCTATCAACATTCACATCGGTTGACGCAGAGAACATGTTTCACTTGCTTGATTTTAGCAGAGGCTTACGTTGAGTGACATGGAAGTTTTGTCTTCAGCTAACTGCAGACAACACACTATGGCTTTCATGATACCATACAGATAACAGTTGATAGGCCTACCATCTAGGCTTTGTGAACCAGTTTTAGGAAGGTCAGTCCTGAAAACATTCATGCAGACGCTGCTCCCACAGTATGGTTTCCTTGGTAACAATTGAAATCATGCAGTGTACCTTACCTGGCATAAGCACTGGGATTTTGATAAATGTTTCAACGGGTAGTTTTCCCCTCCCCTACCCCCCCAAAAAGTGCACATTTTTCACACAACAATCTGTTCACTGCATATCAAATAACTGCTGTTTTTAGTCCAAGAACTATAGCAGTGGAATCATCTGTGTTTCAGATTCTATCCAGTGAGATGGCGCTTCATCCACAGTGACAGTCTGAGAGAGGTGTGCAGTGAAGCATGCTCGCCAGGCCAGTGTGATGACGTGTTTCAGACAGGCCAGATACTCTCGCACCACTCTGTTGCCACGAGTTATTGTGTTGTGATCATTACATCTCTGTCAGCCAGGGCTCCTGTTCAACTGTTCCTCAGTGAATGTGTATGTGCTTTTTCTGTGTTTTCTCTGGATACCTTGGATTCCTCGATTGTGACGGAACAGCTCTGCCGCTTCACCCTGGGCAGAAGCAAATGGGCTGCCCCAAGTCTGGCTCTGAAATGCCAGGCGAGGGCGGTGCATTCTTTAATCTAATACCGAGTTATTGTGTTGTGATCATTACATCTCTGTTAACCAAGGCTTGTGTGTCCACTTCAACAATTGTTCAACTATTCCTCAGTGGTTGTGTAGGTGCTGTATCTGTGTTTTCTCTGGATACTATGGATCTTCTCAACTGTGACTGAATAGCTCTGCCACTTCACCCTGGGCAGAAGCCAGTGGGCTGCCCCAAGTCTAGCCCTAAACAGCCAGGCAAGGAAGGTGCAGTTTTTAATCTAATACCCCTACCAAGGTGATGAAACCTGTGATAACCCTTACCAAGGAGGTGATACACTACTGACCTCTGAACACCATAAAAGATCTATTCTTTCTGGAGCATAAAGAACTCTGGCTGATCACCGCTGCGCAGGTATGGAGTCGTTTGATATTACTCACAATGTGTCCACTTGCTCTTCAGCAGGCCCTTCCTCTGTCTCTCACTGTTCCCAGTACTGATTTGATGACAGTGATTAGAAAGATGCCAAAGGAACCTTTCAATTATCCAGGCCCTGATGTCTGCATGAGGAGCTCATGAATTGTGTGTTAAACTCTTCAGCTGTCTCCCCTGTCAACAAAGTGCTGCGAATAAGGTAAATGAAGATGTTGGTCCTGACCTGCTTATGTTCCCCATTTTTCAACTCAGTACTGCCAGTTAACTCCCCTGACTTTCCCCCACAGACGACCCATTTGTATGGGTAAGAAATAAAATCACCAAAAAGCAAATGTTAGAATTTATGAACTGAAAACTTCCAAATTGGTCAGTAATATAACATGTTATTTGGGGGACAAAATATAAAACTTCCTCCCTTTTTATGCTATCATACAGTGAGATGATGAAAGTATCCATATTTTTTGTTCAAAATTTGCACAAACTGATGACTTGTAAATGAATCCAGGAAAGCACAGTTTGAAACAGATTAAATTCAGAATGTTATATAGTCACGATAGGGCCTCTTCATCTAATTCTGTTTGTCTTGTGACTGAGATGAAACTGGGTCAGACACCATTGTTGACACGCACTGTTCACATGAACCAGTATGAAAATAACTCCCCTGCTCATGAACACAGAAATACACACTGCATTTACTGGTCGCAGTAGAGAGTGGAAAGATCAGTAAAGATGTTCTTAGCTCATAACATCATTATGGAAATTAGGTGCTGCTCCAAAAATTAAAAACTGAGGCCCAGATCGGGGCCTTCATCTGAAACAGTTGTAAAAAGTTGGGCCCCTGCTAACCATGGAATCCATCTGGATACTGAGATTGGCAAATTATACCCATGTTAATGCTTGTTTTCATATTAAAACATTTTCTTTGAAATAAGTATGATATAAAAGCATGAAATGTGGCTCCAAGTTCCTTATACTTAATACCTACTTCTTTTTTTTTAATAAAAAAAAGAATGATCATTTAAACACTTGAATGCCTCCCTTCACACAGAAATGACCCATCCCATTCTGATGTAACATCATGTGCGGCTCACTGCAATTTCAATTTGGGATGAAACTTGGAGTATAGCAGCAGTGTTCAGAACAATCAAATGGGCAAATTCTTGATACTCCATCTGTTCACTGTTTGAAAGGTTGTGAATGTCAGAGTGTACACCAGCCATATCTTTGGACAGTCGGTGCTTAATCTGGGGTCATCGTGAATCAAATACTTTTACAACACTGCTGACTGAAAATTTAAAATGAATACAAAATTTCAAAATTCAGTAGCTGCTTAATTGTAATTGTCTGCATAATAAAATTGGGAATTCAATGCAGCTTCTGAAGATACGAACATCAGACTGTGCCTGCCAATCTATCCGAAGGACAGCCTGCACTTCAGGAAATAAATTTGCGGCTCATTAAACATGGACATAATTCTTTCGGAATACGGAGAGGAAAAAATAATGGTCTCAAAATTCGAGGAGTGGCTTGTAAATTTTGGTGATTCTCTGAAGTTGTGGTAAATATTATCTTCACCCCCACCCTACACTCCCAAGTGAGCATTCTAAGCTATAGTCATCACACACTTTCCTGACCAAACGTGTTGTTGGCTTTATGTTTCTTGTGCTGTAATGGATTGAAAACATTCAATTCAACATGTCTCTGCTTTCGTTGTTGAGGAGAAACGTCATCCCAGCTAACCATACAATGCATTTGGAATCTGAGATTGGGATGCTATACCCATGTTCATGATACTTGATGCTTGCTTTTTCAAACTTTATTTTCTTGATTTGCTTATGTATTGGGATTTGAACAAGTGGAATGGGGTAGTGATGTATGTGCTTGCGATATTTACATGAATGCCTTTTTTGTGAAGTATTTTTGCTTAGAAAATTATTTACTTGGATCAGGACACTGATACCCATGTTGTTGTCACTTGATTCCTGTTTTTTTTGTTTTTTTGTTTTTTACACAAAAGTTCCCTTAGACTGGTGGTTGATACCCATGTTCCCCGATACTCATTGCCTGCTTTTGTTTAAAAAAAAAAAAAAGTTGTTCAAAACAATGTTCACTTAGATTGGGATGTTCATATCCATGTTCCAACACTGAATTAATAGTTGCAATTTAAAAATAATAAAATTAAAGAAAAAAATTAATGAAGAAAGAAGAAAAAAAGAAAAAAAACACAAAAACAAACACACTCACACTCACACAAAACTTGAAATGTTGTGTGCAAAGGTTAAAGAAAATCCAGAACTGTGATCTGTCCCACCCACTGCACTCACTCTGCAGGTTGGGGGCCATGTGTGTAGATAAGAAAAAATGTCCAAACTGTGTTCACCTTCTCTAACCCCCATCTCCTTGTGGGTGAAGGTTCCCCTGGAATAAAGTACTGAAGTAGCAGTTCCATGATGACAGACCCCCGCCCCCTCCCCCATCCACATCCATGTTGGGTGATTTGCCTTTGCATGTTTATTCCCCCATGGGGATGCCGGGGGTCTTTCAGTATAAAAAGCATCCCCGCCTTCTGGAAATTCTGTGCTAGAAATTTCCTCTTTTCTATCATTTTCTTTGTTTCTGCTTTTTTTCTTCCTTTACTGTTGTCTCCTTTTTCTGCCTTCCCAGTCCATTCCCCTTTCTTTTTTCAAGCAAGCCTTGACACTTTTTTCTCTTTTCCACAGTCTATGATGTACTGTCTGTGCTGTTTTGCTCTGGTGATTAGGTAGTGAGATGTCAACACTGGGATGGACACTAGCTGCCCATTCTGCAGTGTTATTTGCCGATATGGCCTTTTATGGGTGTTTTTGTTTGGCTTTGAAGTATTGATTTTTCCTTTTTTTACGATTTTTTGTAAACTGGAGATGATAAATTTGCGGAAGGGCTGGCGTCCTCAGCATGGCCTGGTCTTATTTGCCATAAGGAGGGAAATGGTTGGGATACTTTGTCATGAACTGTTTTGTGGGTTTGTCTTAGTGTTGTTGTTGTTTTTATTTTTTTTTAAATTTGTTTAGATGTGACAGTTGTGTTGACGTAGTTGAGCATTTGCATTGTTTGACAGTCCTGATATGGCCCTGTGCAGTTGGCTGGACTATAAGCAACAAGAATAACTATGTTTATTCAGCTCATTCCCAAGTTCCCTGTACAAAAGAAATGATTGAAACCCTCCCCTATCCCCCATCCCACCTTGCCGCTCAAAATGTCCTGCCTGTTCATTTCCCATGTAGCATCTGTGTTTGCCTTCCTACAATTTCAATTTTACAATGTCATATCAGTAGAACTTGGATACAGTAGTATTTGGAATGATCAAAAGTTGTGAACACTAGACTGTACACCAGCCGTATCTTTGGACAGTTGGTGCTTCTCGGTATGATATCGCCTTAAATGTTTATTTTCAATACTGCTGTCAGAATTTGATAAAAGAAAACTACATTTAAAATCTCAGGAGCTGCCTGTAAACATTTGCCTAAATTCAGTGCAGCTTCCAGAAATAATCCTCAGACTGTGCATGCCAGCCTAACTGAAGGACAGTCAGCGCTTCTGAAATTTTGTTTGCTGTCAATCAAACATTTACACAAAACTTTTGGAATATGAAAAAAGGGTTTCAGAATTCAGGAATGGCTTGTAAATTTCTGACATCTGAAAATCGGCACTGTTCTGTAATTATTGAATGTGTACTAAAAACTTCATCTTATTCACATCCCTTTCCCCATGTGCAGCTATGACTAAGTTAAAGTATTTTGAACGTTTCCTCAACCATTTCTGGCCTCACTATCTATCTGTCTATCTATCAATCTCTCTATATACATATCTGTAGCCGGGTTGGCTATAATCTTCGTTGGGCCAGTTTAGCAGACGACTTTTGTGACTCACCGAAAGTTACTGAGGAAGTCGGTAAATCGGTCACAAGTTATTTCCCTTTACAAGGAGCTGTATAATTTTTTCATCAATTTGTTAAATTATAAACACTTTCTTATAGATGAGATTATAGTTTTTATGTTATTGGACTTCAGAAAGATCATACATCTCAACTGGAATGATATCATTTGGCTAGAAAGCCTATAACTCTTTTAAATTAATAATTATGTGAATGAATTTTGGCGCGATCTTTGAAATCCACTCAGTTGAAACACAAAATACCTTCGTTTTCTATAAATTGATATAATTGCTGTGGAATTTAGACTGTGCATTAAAATGTAAATGATTAATCTTTCTTCTCGTGTATCGCTTTCCATGTACACCTAAGTTATAGGCATGCGATGGTACGAAATGTCTGATAGCATTTCGGCCCCACAAAACTATCTCTTCTTCAAGCCATGGGAATTCGTCAATGCCGATTTGAGCAAAATATGTTTTTACAGTACCTAGACATTTTTATAGCATGTTTTGCAGCTGTTCACATTTCTGTTATTAATGAGTCACTGAATGAAATAGCTTTTAACAAGTTCATGTATCATTTCTGTACATTACAACAATTAATACGTCGTGATATGTAATATAATTGTAACAATTAAGTAACTGAAAATCTTGAATTTCCAACTATATGAAATTCATCTATAGAATCTGCTTCTAGAGTAAAGATTTATTATGTCAAAATTCAAGAGAAAACTCAACGGACAGCTCCCATGTCGGCACTGCTTGGCGGTGCTTTTGACACTAGTGATCAGCAATGAAATACTTCGCCGGTTTAAACTAAACTATACAACCCAATTATACACATATAATATGAATCCCAGCAGCATAACCCAAAGTGCTTGGTCAGGCCTTGAGGCAAAATAAGAAAATGTATAAAATAAGCAAAAGTTAGTTACTTCTATAAGTAATTAAATCTATGAATTGATAAATTAGACGGTAAATGAAATAAAGAAATAAGAAAGATAAAAAAGATTTATAGATACATTAATGATATAAAAAATGATAGTGATAATATGAATAATAGTATGAATAACAGTATTGATGAAATAGATAAATAAATCTAAAAACAATCGTAAATAAATGCACACACGCACATGCACACACACACATGTGTAACACACACACACACTTGCACAATCAATATGCAACAGATGTGCAGTCTCACAGATATGAAATCACAAACAAATGTTCACAGGCTCAACACACCTTAAAGGACACAAACCCTGAAGCACACACACACACACACACACACTCACACATACACACACACACACACACACACACCATGCACACTCACTCACAACAGATATGCAACAAATATGCAGTCTCACAGATATGAAAGCACTGTGTTCACAGTCCCAAAACTACACATGAGAGGACACGAACCCTGACACACGATTTCTCTCTCTCTCTCACACACACACATACACAATAGAAACGCAACAAATATGTAGTCTCACAGGGTATGAAAGGACAAACAAAATATTCACAGGCCCAACACTACACATTAAAGGACACAAACCCTGATACATCCATATATCCACAGATCCACTCACACACACACACACACACACACACACACATATACTGATATGCACACGCATATTCATATATTCTGTCACTCCCACAAAACCCACAACATTGACATACACACACCCTACGCCCAACACACACACACACACACACACACACACACACACCAACATACACACATATACATGCACATGTACACAAATAGAGCTCACCTGACATGTGCACACACCCACACCCCCTCCTGCACATTCTGCCACCGAAAAACACAGTTTATTCAACAGGAACATGGACATTAACACAATGAAATAGCACAGTATAAGCTCATAAGATTTTATATAATTATACATATATATTATATATACATAGAGAGAGAGAGAGAGAGAGAGAGAGAGAGAGAGAAATCATGTCACTCACTCAGACGATTATGCACACTCTTTGGAAGCAAACAACACAGAAGTGAACAGCTGAGATGAAATGGGAAAAAAATCTAATGATTAATGATGATGAATAATAATGATGATGATAAATAATAATGATGATGATAAATGGAAGGTAGCAGTTTTCAATGACAAGAGGAGAGTTTTAAACAAATGAACTGCACAGGGCTGTTTTTTTTCTGAAATATGTGCTCCTGCCTGCTGCCTGACGTTTTTATGGGTAAAAAGGGATTGTCTGCATTAGAGCAACGTGTGTGTGTGTGTGTGTTTGTGTGTGTGTGTGTGTGTTTGTGTGTGTGTGTGTGTGTGCCTGCCTGCCTGCCTGCCTCTTTTTTGTCATGTGTGTGTGTGTGTGTGTGTGTGTCAAAGTGTCTGTGCCTGTGTGTGTGTGTGTGTGAATCTGAATCAGAATCAATTTTATTTGTCAATAAAACCTTGCATAATGACCAACAATTATATCATGTATAGGCCTAGTATGCATGCATGTTGATGTGAGGAGGGGAGAGTGGGTGGGGGTGGTGGTGATTGGGGGAGGAGGGGAGATCTGGTGGAGGGGAGAGGTGTGGTAGAAGGAGGTTTGACTATTGGGTGTTTGGGGATTGGAAGAAACTGGTGAGGGGAAGGGGTGGGGGGTGGGGGGGGTAGTTTTTCACCAGCAATTATTGCCAACATGCCGATATTGACATCAGTAAGACAATATATGTGACATTTGAAATTTTGAGATGGAGATTTGCTTGATAAAATTGAGGCAGCTTGTGGTGTGTGTGTGTGCGTGTGTGTGTGTGTGTGTGTGTGTGTGCTCCTCTCTTATTATTTTCTTTTGGACAGTATCACCACACGAACATTTCCACTCCCCACACTGCACACTGTTTTGTTCGTACGAAGACAAAAATAACGACACAAAAAGAACAAACAAAACCAAACCCAAACAGACCTGAAGGTCTCAGTATTTCTTAAGGGACACTACTCGTGTAATACTGGCATAATTATATCCCTTCGTAGACTTGTCTCCGCTCAAGTCGACCTCATTGCGGCTAAAGTCGACCCATCGGATAAGTCGACATTTTTTTTGCCCCGACCAGCCACTTTCTTTATTTCTGTAAGATTTACCCGTTTAACTCGACCTCGTGTAAGTGGATTCCTTGCGTACGTCGACCAAATTTTTGTCCCCAGTAAAGTTTCCACCCCGGCCGATAACCTGACTTGATTTAACGTCCCACCCCTCCCTCCCAAACTCCCCATCCTCCGGCTTCTGTAAGTCCTAAATCATCCCTGGGGGATACATCAGTGTACTTAATCATCCCCCGGGGGACGGAATAATCACTAGGTTTCCTAAGCTGTACCAGAACGCCCCCCCCCACCCCCCACCCCCCAACTTTCCCCATGCCATTGGCATTATTCGAAAATCTGTTCCAAAGCGTTCTCCCCAAAACTGATATAGAGCTCTCTCTCTCTCTCTCTCTCTCTCTCTCTCTCTCTCTCATGCCAGGACAGGCGATAAACAGTCATCATCACCAGGACTGTCCTTTTATACTCCTTATTTAGATAGTGATGAAGAAAATGAGTTTGAGTTTCGTTCTTCTAAAGATAAGATTATTAATAAGTTTGGGAAGATGTATATATATAAATGTAAGTTAGATAAATGCCTTCCAAATATTCACGCTTTTGAACATTACATTGTTTCAAGATACAAAATCGAAGAATATAACGCTAAGATCACATGTGAAACACACAGCTTCAAAATAAAATGGTTGCCATACTTACCTTTAATTAGAAACAACATATAAAAACAATATTTCAAACCATGTATGGAAATATAACACAACTAAGTTAAATGTTGAAAAAATGGTGCAAGTTGATATGTAGGGATATGGATATCTATTCCTTTTTTCTTTTTTTTGTGTTGTTGTTGTTGTTGTTGCTGTTGATGACTTATTCAAACATTCTCAGTTGTTTTTACTTAGAATGTTATATGTGTATATCAATTATATGTTGGGTTTTTTTGTTTTTTGTTGTTGTTGTTTTTTTTTAATGTTGTTGTTTGTTTTTGTTTTATTTTCCTATTGGTACTATGTTTTTGTCAGATTTGTCTTTTCTCTTTTCCCAATATATGCGTTTATTCATTTAAAAAAGAAAAACAAGCAAAAAACACAAGCAAATAACTTAGTTATGTTTATTGTTAATGTTGACTGTATTCAGATTTGTAAAAAAAATCTTTTCATGTATTTTTTTTTCCATCTATTCTCAATTGTCACATTAAATTTATATACAAAATAAAACGGTGGTCGACCCAAGAAAGTCCGGGAAAACACACACACACACAAAAAAAAAAGAAAAAAAAAAAAAGAAGTTTGGATCATCTCTCCTTGACTTTTGTTTTATGTTTGATTTAGTCATTGTTAATGGTAATTGTAAAGGAGATGATGATGGTGAATTTACTTATGTGTCGTCACACGGCCCGGTGTAGTGTGATTGATTATTTCATTGTTTCAGAAGAATTGTTTAACAGATGTGACTTACGTGTTGCAGATAGACTACATTCATGGCACTTACCCGTTGAGTTGACTTGGATGAGTGAGAGGAGTGAAAGGGGAGAGAATGAAGTTACGACTGAAGGCGTGAGAGAAACAATTGTATGGTCTGAAGAAAGTGCGCAAATTTTCAAGGATGAGATTAATTCGTGTGAATTTAAAGAGCATTTAGAGAAAGCGAAAGGAGTTATGATGGATGATATTGATGAATGTGTTGATATTTTTGTTAATGCATTGTACGGAGCGGCAGCATGTATGGTTAGGATGACTGGGAAAAAGAAAAGATTGACGAACGATTGGTTTGATGAAGAATGTGCGCAGAAGAAAAAAACTGTTAAAAGGTCTTTTGAGGAATTTAAGAAGGGCGAAAACGGGTTTAGAAAAATGCAAAGAGTTGTATACCAAAGAGAGAAAGTCGTACAATAAGCTAAAAAAGGATAATAAAGAGAGATATGATGAAATTAGGTTAAGCAAGTTGAAAGAATCTATTAATGATCCTAAATTATTTTGGAGAACAATTAGATCAGTAAACAGAAAAGCAACAGTATATAACAACATTAGTTTACAGCAGTGGTATGATCACTTCTTTAGCGTGTTTAATGAGGTAGTGGATTTAGAACAACAGGAAAACGTGATAATGGAGGAAGAGGATGATATACATGAACCTGTATTTAACGATCCAATAACAAAATCTGAAATCAGCGAAGGAATAAAACATCTAAAAAATGGTAAAAGTGCAGGCATTGACATCATTGTTAGCGAAATGTTAAAACAGGCGAACGCAGTAGTTATCGACTTTTTACAAGATCTTTTCAACTTACTTTTTGATACAGGGAAATTTCCAACAGCCTGGTCTAAATCTACCATTGTGCCAATATACAAGAAGGGAGATAATAACAATCCCGATAATTATAGAGGGATAGCTTTGACAAGTGTAATAGGAAAAGTTTATACCCATATCTTTAATAAAAGGCTTACAAAGTGGGCACAAAGGGAGACAAAAATTGTTGAGGAGCAAGCTGGATTTAGGACAGGCTACAGTACGGTTGACCTTTTTTTTTTTTTTTTTTTTTTTTTTAACTCTTTATGCCATAGTACAAAAATACCTAAGTAGAAATTCTAAACTTTATGTTGCTTTTGTAGATTTCCAGAAAGCGTTCGATTCAGTAAATAGAAATATGTTGTGGAGTGTCTTGAGAAATAGTGGTGTTAATGGAAAGTTATATAGAGCGGTTCGAGGAATATATGATACAGTTTTGGCCTGTGTAAGGGATAAGAATTTCTATACTGATTTTTTCACTTGTCAAAGAGGCGTTAAACAGGGTTGTTTGCTTAGCCCACAATTATTCTCATTTTTTTTAATTAATGAATTAGCTGTTGAATTGTCTAGAAAAGGAAAGCATGGAGTACAAATGATTTCAGGAGCTGTTGAATTATTTTTATTGCTTTTTGCTAATGATATAATACTTCTATTTGATACAGTTGTGGGACTGCAAAATCAGTTAAACATTCTAAAACAAGAAGCAGACAGGTTGTGTCTAACTGTTAACTTGGACAAAACAAATATAATTGTATTTCGAAAAGGTGGACATCTTTCAGTTCATGAAAAATGGCGATATGGAAATACGGAAATAAAAGTGACTAATACCTACAAATATCTAGGATTGATTTTCACAACAAAGTTAAGTTTGAACACAGCATGGACCGAAATGTGCAGGAAGGGGCAAAAGGGGGTTGTTGAAATTATTAGAGCTATGCAAAAATTAAATTCTGTTGACCCTTCACTTTACTGGAAACTCTTTAACACACAGATAGAGCCGATGCTCACATACGCAGCAGAAATTTGGGGTATCTACGAGAATAAACAAATGGAAATCATTCATACATATGCAATAAAACGTTTTTTGAATATACCACTTCATTCATCTAATCAAGTGGCATATGGGGAAACGGGTAGATATCCACTGAAAATTCGTACAATAATTAAGTGCATAAAGTATTGGTTAAAACTTATTAAATTACCGCCGACAAGACTGTGTAAGCAGGCTTATGATATGTTACTACAACAGCATGAAGAAGGAAAGAAAAACTGGATAGACCATGTAAAAAATGTTCTAGTCAAAAATGGGTTTGGGATTGTATGGATTAGCCAAGGAGTAGGGAGTGATGTCGCATTTATTTCGGAATTTAAGGATCGTCAACATTTACAAGCAAAACTGGCATTCAGACATGGAAGAAAATGCAAGATATAATTGGTATTTTTCGTTCAAAAATATTTTCCAGTCGGAAAAATACATTTCTATAATTACAAATAAATGGCAACGGTGTCTCCTTTCTCGATTTCGATCCAGGACCTTAGGGCTTTATACAAATAGAGTATGATATGTTCAAAATCGTGAAAGTGATAGTGTATGTCAGTTGTGTCATCAGGATTTAGAAAATGAGGATCATTTTGTTTTCCATTGTAAGGAATACAGTGTTATTAGAAATGATTATACATTCTTTACACATCCGTTTGCATTAAGACATTATCTAGTAGCCATCCTTTCATCAGATAATGAAGACATCCTATTTTCACTCGCCAAATATATTGTAGAAGCATACAACATTCGAAGGAAAAGATTAACCGAACGATCGTTTTAACATGATAGAAATATAATGCAGAATAAAATATAAGATCCATAACTCAATTTAGATTGGTAAATAACCAAAAAAGGCTCGGCTGCAAAGTTGGATGGTCATATGTTAGAATTAATTACTTAGTATTATGCATGAGTAATATGGAATATGTTGTATTAATGTTGGGGGTGTGAATGTATGAGTGTTTATGTGTTTATGAATATGTACTTATTTGCTGGTTATTTCCCCTTATTTTTCGATTTCCATTTCCTTTTCGTCTTCTACTAAAATAAGCTGAATAATCCCCCTTGGCACTAGAGCTGTAAAACGCTATTTGTCAATAAAAAAAATTTGTTATTGTCTCTCTCATGCTTGCCCAATTTAAATTATGAACTCTTGGCGGCTTTAATACCAATAAAATATAGTTTATGCCAGCTAGTGTCCACAAATTCTCCATGTCCTTTTTGTAACTCCGCAGTTCGTTGATGATGAAATTCATTAAATTTATGTTTGATTGTAAATCTTGAGATGATTTGAGAAGTACTGTGTGAGCTTGTTCTAGGCAGCGAGCTCACCGGCACAACAGCGGGCTCCAACACACAAGTCAGTCTAACACTCAACTCTGAAGGCGGACTGCTGGTATGAAGAGAACACATGAGAACACACTCATCATTCCACAACACATCTTTGATCAAGCTGAAAGCATTATCAGTCACAAATATATACATACATCTCTATTTGACTGTTTTTGGATCTTTGTGAGAGGGACTACCCAAGGGAGTATAGACACGGGGGAGTACTGACACGGGGGAGTATCGACATGGGGGAGTACTGACACGGGGGAGTATCGACACGGGCCGGGAGTATCGGCAGGGGGGAGTATCGACACGGGCCGGGAGTATCGGCAGGGGGGAGTATCGACACGGGCCGGGAGTATCGGCAGGGGGAGTGTCGGGCTGACCCCGTCAGTCATGCTCCACATGTGCCATTTTCTTCAACGTATCTGCACCGTCGGTGCTCCAAGCAATGGCACATGCTGGACTATGTGATTGTCCGGCAGAGGGACAGAGGTGTGTTTCCATTACACGCTGCATGAGAGGAGCAGTCTGTTGGTCGGACCATCGCCTGGTACGCAGCAAGATGAACATCAGACTTACACGCAAGTTCCAACCAGCCAGGCAGAAACCCCCTAGGAAGCTGAACATCCACCGCATCCCTATCTCCAAGGACGTGCTGCAGCAGCAAATACAAGCAGCTCTCCAAGAAATTCCTGCATCGACTGATGTAGAAGAAGTATGGAGCACCTTTAAAGATGCTGTGTACACACCAGCAGCTGACACACTCGGCTTTGTACAGAGGACACACAAAGACTGGTTTGACGAGAACGACTCTGGAATCTCCAAGCTCCTGAACACATTGCATATACGGCATCAGGATCACATTTCCGATAAAGACTGCCAGAGGAAGGAGAACCAGTTCTTGACAAACCAAGCAACTCGTACAGAAGAGGTTGCATGAGATGAAGAACACCTGGTGGGAGTGAAAGTCCGAAGAGCTTCAGTCCGCTGCTGATTTTCACGACATGAAGACCTTCCATGATGGTCTCCGAGCTGTGTACGGGCCGAGAGTCACAGGATCAACCCCTGTCCGAGCCTTGGACCAGACCACCCTCCTGACAGACAAGAAAGACATCCTTGCCCGCTGGGTAGAGCACTTCAACACGCTCCTCAACAGGGTCTCGTCCTTATCTGACGAGGTAATTGCAGCCCTCCCACAGCTACCAGTCAATGATTCGCTAGCTGTCCCTCCCACCAAGGCTGAGACCCAGAAGGCCCTGAAACTGACAATGTCAGGAAAAGCACCAGGAGCGGATGGAATCCAGGCTGACATCAACAAGTATGGAGGCGAGGTGCTGACAGACAAGCTGACCGCCCTGTTCCAGTCTATCTGGAAGAGAGGGGAGGTCCCCCAGGATTTCAAGGATGTTTCGATTGTCCACATTTACAAACGAAAGGGAGACAAAACATCCTGCGATAACCACCATGGAATCTCTCTCCTCTGCATCGCTGGCAAGATCTTCGCCCGCATCATACTGAACAGACTGGCTGACCATGTCTTCAACACAGTCATCCCTGAAGCACAGTGCGGCTTCCGCTCAGGCAGGGGAACATGTGACATGGTGTTTGCCGTACGCCAGATGCAAGAGAAATGCCGTGAGCAGAACAAGGAGCTCCAAATGGTCCTTGTAGACCTGACTAAGGCCTTCGACATGGTGAACCGCCGTGGTCTGTGGAAGATCCTCCTAAAGTTCGGCTGCCCAGAGAGCCTAATCCAGCTGATTGCATCATTCCACGATGGCATGCAGGCGAGAATACAGGAAAATACTGACATGTCGGATCTGTTCCCTGTGGTAAATGGAGTGAAGCAGGGCTGCGTCCTGGCACCCCCACTGTTCTCCATTCTCTTCTCTGCCATGCTGCTTGACGCCTTCCAAGACTGTGACCGGGGCATCTACATTCAGTTTCGCACAGACGGCAAACTTTTCAACTTGCGGCGACTCCACGCCAGGTCCAGGGTGTTTGAGGCACTGTTGAGAGAGTTCCTCTTCGCTGATGACTGCGCGCTTGCTGCACACACCCATGAGGACATGCAGTTCATTATGGACAGGTTCTCAACCTCCTGCAGGCGCTTTGGACTCACCATCAGCCTCAGCAAGACCGAGTCCATGTACCAACCAGCTAGCTTACAGAACGCCAGTGCCTCCCCCCCCGCCCCCCCAACCTGCAATCAAGATCGATGACACAGAGATCAAGTCAGTCGACAAGTTTTGCTACCTGGGCAGCACCCTATGCAGCAATGGAGCCCTTGATGCAGAACTGACGCTGCGCATCGCCAAGGCCAGCTCCGCCTTTGGCAGACTCAACAACAGGCTGTGGAACAACAAAGGCATCAGGCTCAGCACCAAAATCAAAACCTACAGAGCTGTAGTGCTGACCACCTTGTTGTACTGCTGTGAAACATGGACGACGTATCGCCGTCACATTCAACAACTTGAGCAGTTTCACCAGAGATGCCTGCAAAAGATCCTCGGCATAAAGTGGCAAGACAGGGTCTCCAACCTCCAGGTCCAAGAGAGGAGCGGTCTGCCCAGCATCGAAAGCCTGCTGATCCAGTGCCAGCTACGCTGGACAGGACACGCTGTCCGCATAACAGACAGCAGGATCCGGAAGATGATTTTGTATGGTCACCTGAAGGAAGGCCACCGTGAACTTGGAAGACCCTGCAAGTGCTTCAAGGACACCTTGAAGACAAACCGCAAAGCCTGTGACATAGACATCGCTTTCTGGGAAACTGATGCCCTTGACCGCTCTTGCTGGAGGATGCTGTGCTCTAGTGGCATGAAGACGTTTGAAAACAAGAGAACGCTGGCCATTAAGGAGAAACGTGAACGAAGGAAGCAGGGCTCAACTTCTGGAGACGTTTTCCCTTGCAACAACTGTGGGAAGTGCTGCGCATCCAGAATCGGCCTCTTCTCCCATATGAGGACACACACCGACAGATAAGCCTGCCTGCCTACTCATCCGTCGGACCGACGGGAGACTCCATCATCACCTGCACCGTCAAAACTTACTGCTTGAACTTTGATGATCAGTGATATTACCTGTCAGCGACAAATTAACTCTCTTCTCACCCCTCCTTTTTCTGTACTGCTACCTCCCCATCCCCATTCTTCCCTATCCCATCCTGCTCTACAACTTCGCCGCCACTGTGTTCAACTACTGTCAACATTACTGAGATGAATATAATAGGACTGTTGAGCGCGATGGTCTACACCATCGCGCTCAATGGTATGGAGGAGAAAAAGTGGAGGCCGGCCGCGCGCCAGCAGGCTGCTATCTTGCTGGAGGCTACTGCATGCCTGCCGCGAGCGCCTCTCCCTCTCTTTCTGAGTCTCGATTTCTAATTAAGCTGGCAAATCTGTTGTGGCTGAAAATTACTTTGGTTTTAATGTATATAAACAACTGGACAAGAGAGAGAGAGGGAGAGAGAAATTGGTTACTCAGCTGTAAAATGTTTCGGCTGTTGGTTTCGTGTTTGTTTTGTTGGGTTTTTTGTTTTTGACTCACTTGTGTAAACAAAGTGAGTCTATGTTTTAACCCGGTGTTCGTTGTCTGTCTCTCTGTGTGTGTCTGTGTGTGTCTGTGTGTCCGTGGTAAACTTTAACATTGACATTTTCTCTGCAAATACTTTGTCAGTTGACACCAAATTAGGCATAAAAATAGGAAAAATTCAGTTCTTTCTAGTCATCTTGTTTAAAACAATATTGCACCTCTGGGATGGGCACACAAAAGAAAAAAAAGAAGCCTAATTATATGCAAACTGCATTTACTGTTATATTTATATTTTTTGTATTCTCTAAACTTGGCACTTTGATCTGATATTCTGACCCAACACCAAGAGCAGTCATTAATATCATTTTTTGTTCAAACAGGAACTTCTTTTGCTAAGCATGGAAGTTTGATTTATTTTGCAAACGTTTTGGTGCAGATAGTAAAAAAAGGGAAATTACTCTGTAATTAATGCTAGGGGACTTAATTTGCTTTAAACTGATCTTTCTCATGTTAAATATTACATTTTGAAATTATACCCAATACATAAAAAGCTTGTGTGTTTTACTCTCAGTCACAAGTGAGTCTTGAAGGCCTTGCCTCTCTTGTTTTGTTGTTGTTGTTGTTGTTTTGTGGGATCTCCAGCCTCTTAGCTAATTTTTCCCACTTTCTTTTCCCCCCCTTTTTTGTCACACACACACTGACGCTGTTTCGGGGTGTTTGTTGTGGAGCTTCCAACCTCCCATTTTTCCTACTTAAGGTTTTTTCCCTCCATTTTGTTTTCTGATTTCCTTTTTTCTTTCTGTTGATGGACATTTGTCGACTTAGTGTATGATTTGCTACATGAACTTTGTCCAAGACAAAGTCGTTTTTTTGTGTTTTTTTAAGTAATTTTTTTAAAATCTTTTTTTTTAAAATTATTTATTCATTCTTTTTTTTTCACTTTATTTCATCCTTATTTATCATTATCGTTTCTTTTTATTTCATTTTTATTTATATTTTCTATTTTCTTTTCTTTTTTTAAATTTTTAAAAAAAATATTCATTTACTTCTCTCTTTATTTCGGTTTTTTTTTTCTTTTTTTTCTCAAGGCCTGGCGTTGGGTTACACTGCTTGTCAGACATCTGCTTAGCAAATGTGGTGTAGCGTATGTGGATTTGTCCGACCGCAGTGACGACTCCTTGAGCTACTGATAATGATACTGATACTGTCTAAGACAACTATTTGTTGCTTTTATTATTATTATTATTATTATTATTATTATTATTATCATCATCATTATCATCATCATCATTATCATCATCATCATCATCATTGTTGTTGTTGTTATTGTTGTTATTATTGTTGTTGTTGTTATTGTTATCATTGTTATTGTTGTTATTATCATGATCAACATCATTGATATTGTAACCATTATGATCATTAGTTGTTATCATTATTATCATTATGGTCAAGACTAAGAGAGAGAGAGAGAGAGAGAGAGAGATGTCAAAAATGAAAGATCGTATGTTTGCTTCTTTTTTTTTCTCTTTTTTTTTAAGAACTAATACTCTTTCTCATACCTATTGTCACAGTTTATTGCCAAACAGCGATTAAATATTTTGCTGAAAATGTCTACATTCTACTACTGCCTCCAGCAAGATGGAGAACCGGCTGCCGCGCGCGTCGCCCTGTTGATGTTACTGCGGTGCCATTCCATCCCATTCACCTTCCCATTCAGCTCAGTGGTCTACACCCGTGACCAGCTGTCGGCAATTCAGCCTTCACCTCTTGATCCAGCCTTGACCTCCCGCCCACGACTGCTGGGGATAGTTGAAATCCACTGTCGTGGGGGGAGGAAGAAGCAGAATCACATTTCCGTCCTTTGCAGTACTCTTCACACCGCCAGTGTAAGACAGTGCCACGGTACCAGATCTGTCCATATCTTTATTCAACGCTCAGTCTCGCTGCACAGCAGTCAGTGACTTTATAATAATTGGCAATAATATAATCATCCATATCAAATCAAATCAAATAAAAAATAGATACTCTCTGTCTTACCGAAACTTGGCTTCTTCTAGTTGGTGACGAGGTAAAGTGCAAAGATTTGTCTCCACTCGGTTTTATGACTTACAGTTTCCCATACCCAACGTGTGGAGGTGGCATTGCTTTTCTAGTTGGTCAACATCTGTCTTAGTTTATGTCTTTGAATAATATTAATACCTTCAGGTTTGTTCATTCCACTTTTGAACTGGTACAACTCGCATTCTCCTTACCAAATTGCACACTGACTACATATTTATCGTCCACCACCTAGCAAGAAGAACCAACTATTTCTTTCTGAACAGTTTCCCAACCTCTTAGAGCATACCAACACTTTACAGGGCCGGTGTGTTTTTTTTGTTTTTTTTGTTGTTGTTTTTGTTTGTTTTTGCTTTTGTTTAATTTTTTTAAATAGGAGATTCAGTTTAACTTTCACTGGCCCTCAAATGCCAACACTTCAAAACCAATGAACCTTCTAAACCCTTTCTGTCACAAGCCATATCCATACCAACCAAATGTCAAGGCAACACCCTGGACAGGTTATTTTTATAGAAAAGACTATGACAATTTTGTCCAATCCACTTCCATTTACGGCAACACTTCTGGTCCTCCGATTACTTCACTGTGCAAGTGCAACTGAACCTTTCAAACCCCCACCTGTCCCAGTATTTGTTGAAGCCAGAAACATAACTTCCATTGACATTTATGTATTAAAGTCTCATCTGCAGCCCAGACATATTTCCCTTCAATCACTTGATGCTGAAAAACTCAATCTCCTCCTTAAAGATCTTGACAAAATCGCTCCGCCCACTTCACGCGGTTACGCGATTTCCAATCAGGCACTCTCTTCTGCCCAGCCCCAGTTAGAGGAAGCTGAAAGAGGAAGAAAGGCTGAGAGGCCTTGGTTAAAGACTAACTTAAATGTACACAAACAAATTTTCAAAACAGCAAATAAACTTAACAGAATTATAAATAACGCAAAAGCATCCTTCTTCAATGCCAAGATACTTACCTGTATCACCTTTAAGCAGCTATTTGATATTACAAGCAGTTTCCTTGGTAAGGCAAGGACTTCTCCTTGACTAGCACCTGTTAGTCCAACAGAACTTCCCAGGGTTTTTTTATCTTTTCGTATCCACGATCAAAGATAGGCTCGATTCTGATTTGTGTCTCCTGCTGTTGTACACTACCAGTTTAATTGATCTCCCCTTACTGTCTTTCAACCTGTATCTGAAAGAACTGTACATGACACTATCAAAAATATTGTTATAAAAACTTGTTAAGTGGATCCCTTTCCTTTATCCCTTCTTTCTGAATGCCTTGACATTCTACTTCCCCCTTTCACTTCCATCATTAAGAAGCCCCTACTGTCTGGCACCTTTCCATCTGTATTTAAATCTTCAGTTGTCAAACCACTTCTGAAAAGACCATTTCCTGATCGAGACGATCTGAAAAACTACAGACCTGTTTCCAACCTGTCTTTTCTGTCGAAAATAACTGAAAAGATTATTCTCATATACTTTTCTGAACACCTCAATAAGAGCAACCTGTTCTATTTCTTGCAGTCAGCTTATCTTGCTGGTCACAGCACTGAAACTGCTTTACAGAAAATTGTCAATGACCTTTTTACAGCCATGGACAAAAATTATATTTCTCTTCTTTCTCTTCTTGATCTGTCAGCAGCCTTTGACACCATTGATCATAATACTTTGATAAACCGACTCTCCCATACTTTTGGTGTGTCTGGCACTGCTCTCTCTTGGTTCAGCTCTTACTTCTACAACAGGAACAGGACTGTTACTGTGAACTGTCTGCACTCAGAATCCTCTCCCTTAGAATTTTGTGTTCCCCAAGGATCTGTCCTTGGTCCACTTGTTTTCTGCTTTATATACAGCCTGTTTCAGAAATTATATCATGACAAGATCGCCAACCACTGTGAGTGATCTCTTCGCACAGCTTGCCGGTATCGAGGTGTCGTTTGGTCAGTTCCCGTGTACTCTTCCAGCACAAGTTCGCATGAAAAGCTCCTGGATTATCACTGAAAACCACTGTTCGACTTCTATTACGTCGACCAGCGCCTCGCCTGTTTCTTCCTCTCTGACATCCAGGACTTTTGCTCTCTGCCCCTCACTGTGCCAGCGCCTGCAGCCACTGGGGATTCATTCCCGTTGCCTGCCCTATTTCAAGAAGCCTGCCAGGAAGAAGGGTCCTTACAGAGGAAGTCTTAGGAAGCAGGGCAGGAAGTTTTCTGTTTGGATTTCCATTCGTACCCCGCCCATCGACAGTAACTGTAAGTCTGTTCCATCTCTCTCACTCAGTCATCTGTTCCATCTCTCTCACTCAGTCATCTGTTCCATCTCTCTCACTCAGTCATCTGTTCTATCTCTCTCACTCAGTCATCTGTTCCATCTCTCTCACTCAGTCATCTGTTCCACCTCTCTCACTCAGTTGTTCTCGGAAATGTAACCTTTCTAACCTGATCAAGATGGACATCACTATTTCCAAGGAACATTCCGATTCTTTTAAAACAATGTGACCTAACACCCAGTCATACAGAAACAAAACAGATGGAGTGTGTGACTTGATCGTCGAACGAAACTGTGATCTAGTTTGTTTTGTTTTTTTAACTGAGACATGGCTCAGACCAACCAATCATGAATGTGATATCGTCAATGTGACCCCTCCTGGTTTTACTTTGAAATCTGTTCCTAGACAGACTGGTGTTGGTGGTGGACTTGTTGTTTTGATTAGGGACAGTTTAGCTTGCAACATACAAGGTTCTACTAAAGACCTTGATTTTAAGTCCTTTGAAGTGTGTGAAACTCGGCTGTGCTACGAGAGAACCAGCATGCTACATTCCTCACAGTCTGCAGACCACTGCCAGTGCCAAACAAAAAGAACAAGCTTTCTAACAAAATGTTTATCGATGAATTTTGTGATTTGCTGATTGTTTTATATCACGTGATAACATTTCTACTGTTGGTCATTTCAATTTTCATTACGACTCATCTGGTGCAAATGTTGCTGCTCTTCTATCCCTTCACTGCTCTGCACGTATGTGACACATGTACAGTGACGTCACTGATGACGTCATCAGAAGGAGGGGAAATAACTCTGGAAGGCCGCTGGAAATTCACACAGTTTATCTAGAGTGGTATATCTCCAGACCATTTTCTCAGTTTTAGGCTTATTGTTTTGGATAATGTTTTATGACCTGAAACACCACTTTCTGCTGTTTTCCCCCTGGCACTGAAGGGGTTTAAAAACAATAATTGAAATCCATTGTTTACAATAGCTTGTTAAGGCTGCCACCCACCGTCACGGTCACATAGGCTATTAGACTGGGTTATAACAAGCAGTGAGAAAAGTGCTACAGATCTTATTGTTGCTGACAAAGCCGTCTCTGACCACTCTGAGATATGAATTTAATCTTAAGCGAAAAAAGCCTGTAAAGATAAAGAACGATGTTTACTCACGCAATTACATATCTTTAAATGTCAATCTTGTAAAAGCTGATGTTTCTGAAGCATGTATACCTGTGACCTGCTCCCATTCTACAGTACTTCCCTCCAAGACTTACTTGACATACTCCCCTCTCACAATGCGCTGTGTGTCGATCGTCTATGTGCACCATGGATGTCTCTTGAAATCAATATGGCAAAACAGCGGCGTTGCTCCGCTGAGCGAAAATGGCGAAAGTTTGGTCTGGAAAATTTCAAACAGATATATGCTAATGAATTTTACGTAATGTTGTAAATCAAATGATCCGCGATGCTAGAAAGAAGTACGTGTGCGACAGAATTACTGTCGCTGATTCCTCCAGAGTACCGTTTCGCTTGGCCAGTCAGATGATGGGGAAGGATGTCCAAACTGTTCTGCCTAGCAATATACCTTCTGAAAATCTAGCTGATAAGTTTATTGATTATTTCACTACTAAAATAGAGATGATTAGAAGTCAGTAGCTTCTGATTTTGGCGATCGCGCGAACCTGATACTTTTAATGGAACACTGTTCACTACATTCCAGACAGTTACGAGGAACAGGTCAAAGATGTCATCCTCAAGATGCCAAAGAAATAATGCAGTCTCAATCCTTTTCCACATTCTATATTTTACCAATGTTAAGAAGAATTACTACCAAACAATAATCAATATCATGAATATATCCTTGACCTCAGGTGTTGTCCGGTCAGTCCCACACTACAGTCCTTCAAGCATGTCCTGGTGTGTCCCCTAAAAAACAACAACTAGTCTTGTGTGTACTGAATATGCAAATCGGTGATTTGTACCGCTGTGTATGTGTTTATCTGGATTTTGGTTTATGTGCACTTACAATGTGTTGTTCAGCACGGTTTACTGTTTGTCTTCTCCATGTGTTGTTTGAAATTTCCTCACATCAGTGACTTGGGCACATCCCCTGGTGCATTAGATCATCTGTGCCACACACACAAACTCCCTTGTAACCATAATAACCATAGCTATAATGCAAAATATTACTATCATATGACTGGATACAACCAGCAACATAAGCAACATAAACGCGTCAAAAAATTGTTTGCGGTTTGTGTGTGTGTGTGTGTGTGTGTGTGTGTGTGTGTGTGTGTGTGTGTGTGTGTGCTTTTGCCTTCATGTCATATTAATGATTTTATCACGTCAGCTAATTTTCACGTTCCTGATTGATGTGCTCTTCATCAAGTGCCTTCAAGTGACTGCTGAGAGTGTGGATGAAAGAAGGGAGAGAATTGACATAGGTTCACACTCTCGCCACACTATTCGGCGATGAAGAGTTACTTCCCTCTAGTTTCCACGCGCCTCATCTCGGCCTTCTTGGCTGTCTTGCTGTCAGTCTACATGAACATGTGTGTGTGTGTGTGTGTGTGTGTGTGTGTGTGTGTGTGTGTGTGCGTGCGCGCGCGTGCCGATCTATTTCCCCCAAAGTCCATATCCGAATCCCAAGGATTGCCCTACTTACTCGGGCGCCTCACTGTGCAACTCCTTCCCAGAAACGATTCTAGAACCATCCCCCCAAAATCACTATCTGTCCCAGTTAATGACAAAATGCTTTGTACCTTGCTCATCTCGTTGACAGTGTTTGTTTGCATTGTACGGTTGCCTATGAAACTCTCCCACCGTTCTTGATATTCATGCATTTTTTTTTTTTTTTTACCGTGCCTTGAATTTGCTTTCCAGTATTTCCTATGTCTTATGATGAAGGCAGAACAGATACATATGAATATATGTGTGTGTACATTATATACGTAGTGCATCCGCTCTCGCACACCCAGGAAAAAATCCTTTCCTTTACTTCATTTTTCCCTGTCTGTCTGTCTTGCTTCCCTCGATATCATGTTGTAATGTTTTCAAAAAAGAAAGAAAGAAAGAAAAAAAAGGAATGTCTCCCTCTTCATACACTTATGCACTGACACGCACAAAGAGAGAGGAAACAGAGACAAACAGAGATAGAGACGAAAATAAGGAGAAGGGGGTAGCGACTGACAAAGTACATGCACAAAATTAATGAACAGTGCATGACACACGAACCACAATGCTGCGCACCACACAACAGATCAAACGATTCACACACACACACACACACACACACACACACACACACACACAGAGAGAGAGAGAGAGAGAGAGAGAGAGAGAGAGAGAGAGAGAGAGTACATCGACCACCAGAAGAAAATGTATTACAAGCAAGATCTTATTCGTCGATAACATAACAAGTGCATCAAATTACGTCAGCAGACAATCAAGATATTGAAAGATTGAGTAAGGGGTGGGGGTAGGAAAGAGAGCAGTCGATTAAGAACGCTTCTTCAAAGAAAAGCACCGTCTCTTCATGAACTGCTAATACCAGTTGCATTTTCTGACCAGTTGTGTTCCAAGACAGTTTTGTCTGGACATGCAAGAGCGTCAGTTTCGGCGCACTGCACTCACAACTCAGCAGCACACAAAAATTAATGATTGCTCTGTGTGTGTGTGTGTGTGTGTGTGTGTGTGTGTATGCTTTATTTCGAGTTTTGTTGCACATACGCATACACATACACCCCCACCCCGACCCCCCACTGACATACAACTCTCTTCCTTTCTTTCCTACTTCCCTTCTTCTCTTTTTCCTTTATATTCCTTTCTTTCATTCCTCTCTTCATTCCCCCCTTTCCTTCTTTCTTCTTTCCTTCCTGTCTTCGATCTTCTTTCGTGTCTTCCTTTCTTCTCTTCCTTCCTTTCCCTCTTCCTTCTTTCCTTCCGAACTTCTTTCTTTTCAGTCTGTCTTTTATCCCTTCTTCCCTCCCTTCTCTTTCAGTCTTTTTTTCTTCTTTGTGATTTTTTTTTTCATTTTGATAACACACAGATAATCAACATAACTACATATATGGAAAGGACACGGGGATGAATTTGACTGACCACGAAAAAAAGCAAACAAAAATGAAAAATGCAGAAAAACATTCAAGCGTAGGACTCCGATGGAAACTTCTATGAATAAAGCATTTGATGTGGTAATTAAATAGACAAAAACATCCACTCGTTCCAAAATGCATCATTTGCATATATGCCTTAGGCATGGGCTTTCTTTACCAACATTGCTTTAGTTAAGTCTTAGTTTTGCACATATCGAACAATTATTTTCTGTTCTTGTGCATAAACAATTAACCAGTTAAGATTTGCCGGCACCACTGGTTCACACAAGGAGTCTTAGGAATTATGTTTTATATTTTGAGTTGCTTTTACTGTATAAATAAAAAAAGACAACAGACAAAGAAACATACATATATTTTTACATGCTGTTTCCAGTCAAAGGAAAATATGGTAACTGTTTTGTCTTGAAGCTGTATGTTTGACATACTACCATTGGATTATATTCTTCCTTTTTGACTCACTTGTGTAAACAAAGTGAGTCTATGTTTTAACCCGGTGTTCGGTTGTCTGTGTGTGTGTGTGTGTGTGTGTGTGTGTCCGTGGTAAACTTTAACACTGACATTTTCTCTGCAAATACTTTGTCAGTTGACACCAAATTAAGCATAAAAATAGGAAAAATTCAGATCTTTCCAGTCATCTTGTTTAAAACAAGATTGCATCTAATTTATTTTTATATGTGTGCATCTTCCCTAGAACTGAATCTGTAGTTATATCAGTCTGAAAATCAAAGACTATTATATGTTCATTGAAATTTAAATTTGAACAATATATATATATATATATATATATTTTTTTTTTTTTTTTTTTTTTTTTTAGCAAATCTTCTACACTTAACCAAAAACGTTGACGCACTTCTCCCTTGTTGACGACAATAAGGAACACAGATGACTGAAGAAACAGGTCGTACCCCCCCACCCCAAACCCCCCGCGCCCCCCTCTCACCAATCAGACCCCTTCCCTCTCCCCTGCTCCTTCCCGCTTCCCCCTCCCTCGCCCCTCCCCCACCCCCGCCAACCCCCCAACCCCGTCTGGACGTTTGTGGTTGGGACTTGGACTCAACAAGTAGCCTGTCAGCCCAGCGCTGGCCAACAGACGTGTACAGTGTACAGTGAGGGTTTTTTTTTTAACAACCTGCTGGCTGGGTCCCTTCAGTCAAGTTGTTCAGGGCCAAGGGTTGGTTTGGTGAGGGTTGTTGCGGCATGTATTGTCTCCCCTGCATGGATTGTCGCCGGCGACAAACCGTGCATCCTCACAGCACATATCGTCGCCCCTCTGCACTGTTGCTGTTGTTGTTGTGTGCATGTGTTCGTATGCGCAAGCGCATATGAGATTACTGTGTGCTTATTTGTGTGAGTGTATGCGTGCGCGTGTATTTTTTGTGTGTGTTTGAGATTACAGTCATATTTATGTAAAACGGGTGTGTGGTGGGAGAGGTGGGGGTATAATATGTGCGGGTATATTTGGCGTGTGTGTGTATGCGTGTGAGTGTGCGTGCATGCTTGCATGTTTGTGCGTGTGGACGTGTGTTTGTGTGTGCGTGCGTGCGTGCGTGCGTTCATGCGTGCACATGTATTTTCTCTGTGTGTTTGATAGTACATCCGTGTTTATGTAAAAGGGGTGTGTGGTGGGAGAGGTGGGTGGTGTGTGTGTGTATGCGTGTGAGTGTGCGTGTATGCTTGCATGTTTGTGCATGCGGATATGTTTTCGTGTGCGTGCGTGCGTGCGTGTGTTATCTTATCTTCGAGGGCACAGTCCTTCAACCACGCCACGTCGGGTCGTAAAAGTTACGTCACAACTTCTCACCCTGCACTGGGTTCTAATTGGAATCTTGAGTGAATTGTAAAAGTTAAGAGTGGATGGGTTGTAAACCGGTCAAGTTCGGTTACTGGGTTACTGTCACTGTGTGTGTGTGTGTGTGTGTGTGTGTGATCTTATCTGAGAGGGCACAGCCCTTCAACGACTCTAAACTGGGTCGTAAAAGTTACGTCACAACTCCTCACTCACTCCTCACAACAGCACCAATGCAGAGAGGTGACAATATGTGCAGTGAGGGTTGCACGTCGTGTCGCCGGCGACAATCCATGCAGAGGCGACAATACATACCGTAACAAGGGTTTTCTTGTTCGAGGGGCTGAGTTTGGACACCCCCTGTTGGGTTTCTGTTTCTGTTGGCCATTACATGCAGCGCCACCATGTAATGGCAGCAATGTTAATTTCAACACAGGTTGTCGACCATTAATATCAAGATGTCATGAAAAACCTGTCGCCCACGTTCAGCATATCGAAGAAAGTGGCAAGGACAAATAACTATGTACACGTAAACGCAAGTATATGACACTTAAAAGACAAAGGAGGTTCAGATGAGAAATATGGGACAGGGAGAAAGGCATATTTCATTAAAAAAAATCAGTAACGTCAGAAACAGCACTGAAAATGAATTACAGTCAGATACAAGATCAAGAATTATCTAGAATGTTTCTTTAAGTTCTTCATAAAATGTTCGCAATTAATTTTCTTGAATGCACACACACACACACACACACACACATACACATACACACACACACACACACAGAGTCAGAGAGAGACAGAGAGACAG
Organism: Babylonia areolata; assembly: GCF_041734735.1. Lineage (NCBI taxonomy): Eukaryota > Metazoa > Mollusca > Gastropoda > Neogastropoda > Buccinidae > Babylonia > Babylonia areolata. The sequence goes on from NC_134878.1 coordinate 41,080,525, forward strand.
ACAGAGACAGACAGACAGACAGACAGAGACAGACAGACAGACTGACAGAGAACAAAGAAAGCAACTGATTTGGAATTACATGCTTTTTGGCAAACGATATCAAGAATGACATAGATTACCATGTTACCACATTACCAGATAATATACAGAAACAAACCACATTACTGTGCGAAAATCAAATTTTAGAGATGTGATTAACAACTACTACATTGGGGAAAACCAAATAAAACAAACATACGAAATTAATGATGTGAAATGGCGCACAGATACGCGCATACACACACATCCCCCCCCCCCCCCCCCCTCTCTCTCTCTCTCTCTCTCTCACTAGCAACATTTACCATGTTCATTATCTACGTCTTGATGAGCGATGGCATGTGTCTCGCTTTTAGTATCTCTCTCTCTCTTTCATCCCCTCTTGCGAGATTTACCATGTTCATATTCCGCGTCTTGATGAGCGATGGCCTCGTGCTCTCTCTCTCTCTCTCTCTCTCTCTCTCTCTCCGTCCATCCTCATTGCTGATCAGTCCTCTTCCGCCGAGCTGTGTCCTGAGGGGACACGGAGGTAGCGGCAGTTCTTCAGCTCCTCAAACTGCTGCTCCAGGAGTGAGGGTGGAGGGGAGGTGCGGGACTTCAAGCCCTGGGCGGTCCTCATGACGTCCCTGGTCAGCAGCCCGTACCGCAGGTCCCTCAGCATCCGGTTCATGTCCCGAGAGCCCCGGCGGCTGGAGGAGGGTCTTGCCCGCTCCGAGACGGACCCCCACCGCTCAGGGATGGACCCTCTCCTCATGGCGGGCAGACACCCCGAGAAGCTGGACCTGCGATCTCGCGGAGAGGTCTCCAAGGGCAGGTCTCCAGAAAGGTGAAGGTCGGGAGGGGTGTAAGACGGGCGGGGGGACAGGGGCTTGAATGCAGAGGGCGGGATGATGACCGGCAGGGAGTTGCTCCGGATACGTCCGGGATGCGGGATGGCGAGGGATGATAGCGGACAGTTCTCTTGCTCAGAACCAGAGTCTGACTCCGACGATGAGCACCCTGAACTGGACGTCTTCTGACAGCTTCGCTTCTTGTCCCCGGGAAGGTTGACGTGCTCGTTTTCTGTTTCCTCACTGACGACGATGGCTGGAACGTTGGTGTGCAAGGTTTGTGCTTCAGAAGGTGAGGACTCAAGACGCGGCGGAGATTGTTGGTTGGCAGTGTCGGAAGGCTGCAGGACCTTGCCCTGCAGATCGCTCACCGTCACCTGCACAGTTCCCGGCAGTGATGACTTTCGGCGTGACACAGGACTGGCGGCCATCGCTGAACCAGGTCTCCGGCGAGGCAGCAGCGATGATGGCTGTGGCGAAAGTCTTCTCGCCTCTGTGACCGCAGGGCTCAACGACCGCGGTCTAGAAACGGAGGGTCCAACACATGGGCTGACAGACCCCTTGTGGGGACTGGACAGTCTCCTGTGAGGACTGGAAAGACTGGCAGACCTTGCTCTTTCATTGCATACAGTTGGGGGAGTAGCAGAAGTAGGAGAATTGCTCAGGACAGCTTTCTCCATTTTCACCGCGTTATTGTGCATAGTGCTGACCTGACGGTCTCTCCGTTTGTCCAGCAAGGCCAGTTCTGTGTGGAGGGTGTTGGCATGGTGACTATTCTTGACACAGGCCTGGGCCGTGGCTTGGGACACCCGTCCCCTGGCTCTGCGCATGTCGCCTGGGATCTGCTTCCGCAACACCCGTTGACAGGTGAGACAGAACAATGGGTATTGTTTGTCTTTGGTGTAAAATTATCTTCGTCTTCGATCCGCTTCAGTTGGAAAGTGTAAAGTGACACAACTGCAGATACAAATCACACACGTGTATTATGTGGACTAAATTTGGCGCTCAATATTGTCACAAATCCTCTGTTGTTTTATCTGACCACAGTTGTAACTAACAGTAAGTGAATCGAACAAATCAAAACAGACTCAAAAAACCGATTTGAACTAACCTGCCAGCACTGCCACTGACTGGTGGATCAGCGGTATGACTGGTATCCCAGCAGTACAAGCTACTAGTATCTCACTTAACTAACTTCAGCGTATTCACACAACAGTCATGTGGCCAAACGATGTGCGTCGTTTTTTTTGTTTTTTT
>NC_134878.1:41087647-41155147 GCF_041734735.1 Babylonia areolata
ACACACACACACACACACACACGCACGCACGCACGCACGCATGCACGCGCGCGCGCGCAGCATGAATGGAAGTGGGGGGATGGAGGGCAAAGGAAGTGAGAAGGAGTTGTCAGAACGGGAAAAGTAAAGTGGCACTCACAACCTGATTATGATAGATCCATTCGCCGACAAAAACCCGCAGAGCTAAACTCCCACTGGTCAAAACTGTGCGCTAGATACAAGTCACAAATCCAGGGAATACGACTTCAACGTCAGATGCAAATAAAACATTGCAGTTTGCCTCAACACTTCCTGCTATCGCATATCATTGAACATTATGAACTAACAGCGTACAAGGTTTTCAAGATCACTTTACACATCCTTCTCTGTAAAACACTGTCCACTAAGAGCTGATAATATTAGGTAGTTTTTGGAGCAGTGATTCCAAAGAAGACAACTGCATGCGTTATGAAGAAAACATCCACCATAAGATAATTGTCTCCCTTACACCATGTGTCCGGTTTCCGTTTGCTCTTTGACGGGGTAAATAACCAGTTTGAACAGTTTTTATTCAAGTTCTGGACCCAGAGGGGTGGGGTGGGGGGGGCGTTTAAGCTAGGACAAAACATACAAGTAACATGGAATGGAAATCAGTGCACTGCAACAAAAGAAACATAACAAGCTACCCCCATACATCAAACATCATATACAAGACAGTATGCAGTAAAATGTGGTCAAGGGCAGCCTTTTGTTTTATGCACTATATGTGGAAAATAATTTCAATATAACACGGAAAAAAAAAAGAAAAAAAAGCAATTGCAAGTTTTATGAGTTGTGGATTCAAAACGGTTATATATGTAAAAATATTGCATGTCTTTTTTGCCTTTTTTTTTTTTTTTTTTTTTAACGAAAGGGAAATGACTGTGCCATTTTTGGGGACAATACCAGTACACATTTTGTCTATCAGCAAGATGTGATAGTAGCTAACCCCTCTTGAGGCAATAGTTCAGTTTGAATTCCAAATAAAACATCTGTTACACTGAATTCAACTACAGCACCATTTTACAATGAATAAAATGTTCAAAGTGTTGCCAAAATATATTTACTTTGGGAAAATAAGAAGAAATGTTCAATGAAACCATTTCCATCTTTACAATGATCACATTTGTTGGTATCTGTCACTTTCATTCTGGAAAGTGTTGTATTTGTGGGGTACGTTGTGGTAAAATTCCCATTGTAGTTCACGCAGTTTAACTTCTTTTGTCGGTTTTCTTGACAAAACCCACACATTGTCGTTGACCACAAAATCAAGTTTTCTGCTCCAGAATTCAGAAGCATGCATAACCAATGTTGTCCTGTCTTCAGTTCGATTTGACACCACTTTCTTCATGTTCTTTGGTTTGGCTTTGCGTGCGTAAAGGGAATCGTTTGGACAGGTTCATGAACAGTTACATATTGCTCTGTCCAGTTCCATACTATTTGGGGGATAGCACTGTATAAAGCAATATTGCCTACTCAGACATAGTATTCGTCTTTCATTTACCCACTAACTTAATGACCTCTTTAGGGTAAGTCATCCATGTTCATTGATAATTAATTCACAACCTAATACCCCAATCATAAAATCCGCTCTGACAAAATTGTCTCTCTTATACTTTGTAATTTGACTTCCACCTACCTCATAAAAGCACCATTTAACCTTTTATGAATTACAATAGAATTAGTTCGTAGGTTATTACATTAAAGATAATAATCCACAATAAGTGATATTTACTGGTTTCCTGAAACTTTGTAATAACCATTATTCAAACGACCAACTTGCAACCACTCAACAATTATAATAGTATGCCTACTATCATGAATTTTTTCTAGTTCTCTTCCCCATTACCATTTCAAAAAGACCATTTTCTTTAAACAGAGCAAGTCAATAATGAAACAATGAAAACATCAAACAGTATTTTTTCACTTCAGTTTCCCCCTTGCCACTGAAACCCAACCCGTTTCAAAATGTGCTTGAAATTTTATACAGTTGTTAACATTTATTTATTCCTTTATTTGTCTCCTCACGGAAAAACCACAACAACTCGTTTACAAGAAACTGAAACACTACATACACCTCAGTGGGAATTTTCTCTGTCTGTCTGTCTCTCTCTCTCTGTCTCTCTCTCTCTCTCTCTCTCTCTCTCTGTCTCTCTCTCTCTCTCATATTTTTTCTTTCCCCGTCCAAAGAACACATGACAAAGTAGCTACCTCATGTTTCCTGCAAACACACCTCACTTCTGACCCAAGCAAATCTCCCACACCTGCAATTTTACTCCCATAGTAAATGCATGCTCTTAATTCTAACATGTAAGGATTTGAAATAAAGTCTATTTAGAAAAAGAGAAAAAAAAGAAAAGAAAAAGAAAACATAAAAGGGAACAATGAAAGAGGATTTGAAAGAAACAATACACATTCAGGAAAGATAACAAGGGGCAGAGTGAGAGTGGGTAGAGATCGAGTGAGGGTAAATAAAAAGAGGAGAGACTGATACAGAGATAGATACAGGAAAAGACAGAGAGAGCCGGGATGGGGAACAGTGAGCCTCCTGTCAGACTATATTCACAACTGGTCAGTTACAAAAAAAGGAAATGTTGAATTGTTAAAAAAAAAGAACCAACCAAACAAAAATAAAACAAAACAAAGACGAACAAAGGAAAAAAAATCAGGCTTTGACCGTTTAAAAGATCCAACTTAATGATAAATTTACTAATTTACTAATGTATAATGTTTTGATTCCTCACGCATTTGACGTACTTGAAAAGGTACAGCACATAACCGTATGATTTTTATTCTAACGAGAAGAACATCACATTTAAGTATTTTTCGGTTCTCTCTCTCTCTCTCTCTCTCTCTCTCTCTTCTCTCTCTCTCTCTCTCCCTCTCTCTCTCTCTCCTATCAGCACATATCTCTGACTGGGAAATTTCAATACCAGGCTACAGTATAATCCGCAAAGATGCTGCACGTCCCAGAGAGACATGTTTATGTGTTTTTATTCACCACACTATTCAGTTCAAATGAGTTGAGCCTCGTGATTATAATAACGTTGAATCAATCTGGATCTAAATTAATTTGAAAAAAAAACAACAAATTCTTTTGGGTTTCATATATAGAAATCCAGCGGAACACACAAACTGGATAGATGATTTCACTTTGGTAATGGAAGAAATTTCCTTGCATTCAGATGAGGTGATTTTGTTGGGTGATTTTAATATTGATTTATTTAAATGTAACAAAGCCTAGACACATTCTTTTAGATCATTTCAGTTTGTTCAGTTGATCGATAAGCCCACAAGAATTTCATCAACATCTAAAACTCTTATAGATCACATTTATACCACTAATAAAAATAGTATATCGGAAGTATGCTCGCCATTCTATGGTTGTAGCGATCACTATCCGGTTTGCTTTACATGGTTGAAAAAAGGAGTCAAAATACCAAAGAATGGTAATAAATTTGTTACTTACAGATGCTTTAAACAGTTTAATAAGGATAGATTCTTGCACGATTTACACAACTCATGTTTTTCTTGGGTTTACCAGTTTACAACTCATGATGAGGCCTTTGAAGTTTGGTACCATAACTTTTTAAATATTTATGATAACCATGCACCAAATAAAACCAAACACATTAGAGAGAATCCTAAGTTACCCTGGCTGTCCAATCACCTTGCTGATGCGTGACTTCTTTCTGTCTACAGGCTCTAAGGAAGAATTTAAGAAAAGAGAAATCTTGTCACTCATTTAAAACGTTTAGCTAAAGTTGGGCATTTTCGAGACCTTGTTTCTTCCAAATCTCACAGCAGGTCAATTTGGAATGCTATTAACCAGTTAACAAGTAACAAGATTACAGTAAAATCCACCTTAGATACTAATCTGAATCCAGAAGATCTTAACACCCACTTTTGTGAAATAGCTAATTCAACAATACGATCTAATAGACGTCTATTCAATAATCTTGAAAAGTTACAAGAATTTTGTGCCTCAAAACATATATATCTTCTGACCTGAACATCCCACTTATGTCCGTTCATGAAGCTTACAATGCTTTAATTCATATGAAACAAACAAGCACTCGTGGTCTAGATGGTACTGATGGTACAATTTTAAAGATTGCTGCTCCTGTTATTTCTGAAACACTCACGTATGTCTTTAACCTGTGTATAAGCAAAAACCAATTTCCCAAAACGTTCAAAATTGCTTAAGTCATACCACTTTATAAATCTGGTGATAGCACTAACCCTTCTAACTATAGACCTATTTCTGTTCTATCTGTTATCTCTAAACCTTTAGAAAATCACATTAGAAAGCATTTTCTCGGTCATTTTGACAAATTTGATTTGTTTCATCCTAACCAGTCAGGATTTAGGAAACACCACTCATGTCACACTGCACTAACCAATTTAGTTGATAAAAGGCTTACTAACATAGACGATAACAAAATAACTGGAGTTGTCTTTGTTGATTCTGCCAAAGCCTTTGATGTAATAGACCACACTCTTCTTTTGAAAAAGCTTAGAATATTTGGCCTATCAAGTGACACACAAAATCTTATCTCTTCATTCCTGGATAAAAGAGAGCAACTGGTGCTGGCCAATGGGCATAAATCTTCTCTTATGCAGGTGGAGTATGGTGTACCTCAGGGTTCGGTACTTGGACCAGTACTATTTTCCATTTATATTAACGATTTACCTCTGTCTTTAACAGCACACTGTGAAATGTTTGCAGATGACACAACACTGCATGCTAGTAATTCAAAAAGGGATGAAATATGTGCATCATTACAAACAAATATCAATCAGTTAGTTGAATGGTCAGAGTTAAACCATATTAGCCTTAATCCACATAAAACAAAATATATGATGATAACCACCAGACAAAGCGTCAGAATATCTCTGGTATTTGCCTTCCTCTGTTCATTGATAGTAAAATCATTGATGAAGTTGAGTTCCACAAAGTTCTAGGGGTAGTAATTGACAACAACCTATCGTGGTCTGAGCATGTTGGAATGATATGCAATACTCTCTCTAAAACGATCTATCAGATATCCAAGATCAAACATTTCTTAGATATCCATTTCCGTAAAATGTTTTTCAATGCCTTCATTGAATCTCATATAAATTATGCATCCACAATCTGGGATCTGGCCAGCGAAAATATTCTCAAACCTCTGCATAGTCTTTATAGACGTGCACTAAAATTAGTTTTACTTAAATCTTCCTCCTTGTCCTTTACACACTACACTATGTTGGACATTCTTTCACTGAACTTGAAACTCAAGTATAACAAAGCAGTTTTCATGTTCAAAATGTTTTCTGGTAATGCTCCACCATCAATTACTAGTTCATTTCATTTCAATATTAATCGCTATGCTCATAAGTTAATGCTGCCTCTTCCTAGAATTGATCTTTTAAAATCCAGCCTCATATATTCTGGTGGTTTGCTCTGGAACAATACTCCATCCTCTCTGCATAACCACTCCTCATTAAATAAATTCAAAATTGCTTATCATGCTCATTTAATGAAAGAAGTTGCTGACACCTTCAAATGAATTTGTTCGAAATTTTCTCATCATCTTGCTTTGTCTTTCTGTTTCAGTCTGTCCTCAACTAAAGGCATAATCGCCACCGTCATCATCATCATTACTAATCATCATCACCATCTCTCTCTCTCTCTCTCTCTCTCTCTCTCTCTCTCATATTGCATTTTTATATTATTATGTTTATATACATTTTTGTCATCGCAGTATGATGTTGTACCTTTAAATGTTTACTGTGCATTTGAGTGTATTTGAATGTCATGTGTGTACTTCTATAACCTTTCGAGTATTTTCATTTCATTTCTCTTTGCCTTGAGGGCTGGATGTAAAAAAAGCATGTGCATGCTTATTCCACTTTACTCATTTAAAAAAGTTCGTTCGTTCGTTCGTTCTCTCTCTCTCTCTCTCTCTCTCTCTCTCTCTCTCTCATTCGCCTTGTTGTATGTCAGTCAGTACATTGATACTTGACATGATGTTCTGTGAGTAGAGTCATCGATGATGGTCTGTATCAATAAATCTCAAATTCCCTGAACAGGTCAATCCATTTCTGGGCCGTTTCCTCTCGTTTTGTGTTCAAGTGCTCTGCTGGTTACGTCCAAAAAGATTAAGAACCGGAAGTTATTGTTCGCTTATGTTTCAGGTACGACAGCTAATCATTACATCTCCCCATTTAAGAATAAATATTTTTGCTGTATAATGTCCTTTCAGTCTGTCTCTACCGTATTGTACTTTGTGTTGTTGACTTGATGGATTTAGCATTCCATTCTCTTTGGAGCTGGGATGGTACGACCCTCCAGGTTTTGTGCAGCGAAGACCCAGTGTTGCTGGGTTCAGTATGCTGGGTTTGGAGATGCTCGCTCTGGAAGGAGGCATAGAATTTGGATCGTTTGTCTCAGGAAGTGTCGTTTGCGTCGGCAGCCTGTGCCATCCTCTGGTTACACGGTGTACGGTTGGGGTTCAGGACAGCGGTTGGTGGCAGTGGCTGGTTTCCAGCTGTCTTCTTTGGCCACTTGTATACGAGCGTGGTCACCACACTGGTGACAGGGGGTGTTCGGTTATGTCGACGTACTTTATTTTAAGTGGACTGGAGTTGCACACGTCAGTGGATGAAGCGATTCTGCTCTGTTGTCTTTTGCTTCAACTGCTTGCTGGTCTGGAGGACTGAATGCCGCTGGCGGCCCGTTAGTAGTTGGGCTGGAGATGCGGAATAGTCCACAGGTGTGCTGGGGACTTTGGTTGTCAGGTTTGACTTTGTCAAGGATGTTTTTGACTGTTTGAATCGTTTCCTCAGCGAGGCCGTTTGACTGCGGGTTTGCTAGGCTGGAAGTAATGTGACGAAAATCCCATATTGAGGCGAAGGTTTTGAAATCTTCACATGTAAAATGAGGATCAGTGTCACATGTGACATGCGAAGTGAACTGAGTTTTCTCATGATCATAGCAGATGAGGTGTTGGGAATTTCGTCTGTCTCGTAGTAGCGATTGTAGTAGTCAACAGACACCATGTACGGTTTGTTATTCCATGTGGAGCGGTATGCCATCGATGGTAGTTAGCTCGTCTCTGAAGTTCCGGAATTCCAGGTAGCTGTTGTTGCAGTATTGTCGTCGGTCCGACCAGCCATCTGTGATGGCTGATTTCCAGATTTGGAGGTGTGGGTCGTCTGAGGTAGTTTTCCGTATCTCTTTGCATTTTGCTGTCGGTAATTGGCATACTGTTGATATTACTATACTGTGGACTGGAAATCCTGGGTCATCCGGGTGCCCCTGGGTTCAGCTGGAGGAAAACTTTGCGAGAAAGTATTGTGGACGATGTTCGTCACATTTTTACAATCGTAAGAACATCCACTGGAGGCGCGTTGGAGATTTCCACATAGTTTTTTTTGGCGATGGATTGGAAGGGTTTATGCTCCGATTCCACGGTGGTTTTCTGGTCGTGTATGCATTGATGGAAATGCCGGCATCCAAACACGATCGCGAAGAACTCTTTTCTCCACCTGTGCATGCAAGGACTGGTTTGCTCTCTTGAATTAGGGTGGCTCCCAATCCAGTCTTGCTGGCATGTGTGTAGTGTTATTGCTTTCGATGGGCCAAAGTACGTAAGGTCGTGTTGGCTGAGGATTATAGTTTATTCTCTGTCCAATGAGTCATGTTTGTGTTTAGTGTTTATCCCATGTAAATTCCGTGTCATCCTTGTGTACATCAGGCAGTGGTGTCTGAGAGCTGGGAGCAAACTTGGCGCGACAGTTTACCATGCCAAGCTGTTTCTTATTGTATGATGGGGGCATGTTTTGGACTGCTTTCACCTTTGAGGGATCTGGTTTCAGGCCTTCTACTGAAATTGCATGTTTGAAATATTCAGTTACGGTTTACCCCACTTCCAGAAAATACACACACACAAAAGAAGCATGAATGGGATTATTCCTGTGTCTTTTTTCTTTATCACACAATGTGTTCTTTTCCATTTGAATATTTCGCTTTGCTATCATAAATATTACTATCATTATTAGTATGACTATTATTATTTTATTCTCTTTTTTTCGGTCAACGAAGAAAGCCACGTGCAAAGCACAAAGAAAAAAGTATTTAAAAAAGAAAGAAAAATAAAAAAAAAAAACCAAAAAAAAACCGAAAAAAACCACCCAAATAACGGTAACGGTAATAACAAATAACTACATAAAAATCGGGGAGAGAACACAAGTTTTCCTTATCTGTAGAAGTTAGTCAAAAGACCAATGTGTATTCGAAAGTCTTTTTGCTTTAATTGATCCACACGATGTTCGTCTTGAAGCAAGGCGTGTCGCAAGCAAAATGGCGAAAATTTTAAATGAGTTCTGTTCACACATGTCTCTTTGTGAAGCTCAAGGTATTCGTGTCAGGGTTGTGTGTCTCATCAGGGCCGTAACTCTCCGTTTTCACGTGCTCCCGTTGAGCTGTGCAAGTTGTCAATTGATGTGTTCACCAACATGTCTTCTTCGTTTCGCAGATTATGATTTTTATAGCCTACATATTTGTTAAACCTTATATTGCCTTGTTTGTTCAGAATCTACAAATACGACTCACTTTGTTGAAAAAAGAGCTGCATAGTTTAAAAAAATGAATAGAGGCTAAAAAAAATCATCAGTAACACACTATTTGAGCATTTCTTTAAAAAGACTGTGAAGACATCCGTCACATGATTTTTTATGTCCGTATTGTCTCAAGACATATTTATTTATTTATTTATTAAGATGTCTTACTATAGCGCATATTCTAGGAGCTCTATGCGCTTTACAATATTATGTCATTACCAACATTGTCTGTTGCGTTTTTCCATGACACTTTTCATTTCTCTTTTCCTGTCCATTTGCAGGTAACCCTGTATAACGACCACAGCAGAAAGATGTTGATGAATGAATGTAGGATTTGTGGAATGGATGGGTGAGAGATGGAGAATTAAAACATTCTTGAAAAAAAAGAAAAGAAAAAAAATTAAAAAACCAACCAGAATAAGTAGAAGAAGAACAAATAGAACAAGAACAAGAGGAAAAACAAGAACTAAATGTACAACACCAACAACAACACCTATAACAACAAGAAGAAAATATAGGCAGAAAATTTCTGCGCTTTGGTTGTTATTGTTGCTGTCACTCAACCGCCCTGAAGGCACATTTTCTGGCTGAATGGAAAAAGAAACATGATTTTAGAATTACCAGTTGAAAAGCGATATTGGCTTGCTGACAGAACCATCCAGTTTTGTCGAATCATACCGTGGCTACAGTGATTATTGATTTAATGTTTAAGACAGACACTCATCATCACTGGAGACCACAATTCTTTTAGGTTGTGGTAGCAATGCTTTTGTAATTTTTATTTGAACAGAAGGTTGGATAAAGATAGTAATAGAGTTATTAAAACACACACACACACACACACACACACACACACACACACACAAACAAACAACACCACCAAACAGATACTCATGTGTCATCATTATTAAATCTTACAGCTTTCTGAGTCCAAATTTTTCGAAGACGATGTCTGTGTTTCGTGCCAGTTTGGACAAACAGTCATTATTGTGAACTATCGTGACACGTTTTAAGGTAGTAGCACGGAGGGAGGCCATGAAAAGCAGGGACTGTTCTAATTCATCCCTGTCCTATTCTCTCGTTTTACGGCATTAGTGTGGAGGTTTTGGTGCCTGTTGGTGCGTGGTGTTTCTTTTCATTTTGTGTTTTGTTTTTATCTTATTGTTTATTTTATTTTTGTTGTTCATTTATTTCTTTGCATTTCACACTGATTTTTTTCTAATTTCATTCCATTTTTATTTCAGTTGACTTAATCTAATTCTATTTCATCTTTCTGCCGCTTTGATGACGAACGCAAGTTTATTTAGGTCAACACTGTGACTGATAGTTCTATTTCATCATCCATTTTGGGTTTCTCCTTTCGATAAATCGATAGATATCATAGATATATTTTCAAAAATAGATGGTTGGTTAAATGAATGGATAAAAGGGTGGGTAGCAGGTAGGTGGGTTTGTGAGTGGATGGATGGATCAATGAATAGATGATTAAGTGGATACGCAGATGGAAAATCAGACAGATCGATAGTTAGACAATCAGACAGAGACAGATACGTACACACACACACACACACACACACACACACATATATATATATATATATATATATATTTACTCACACACACACACACACACACACACACACACACACACACACACACACACACACACACACACATATATATATAATATGGGGGGTGGGGGTAGGGGGGGACACAGAGAAATGGTCACACACACACACACACACACTCTCTCTCTCTATCTCTGTCTCTCTCTCTCTCTCTCGATAGCGAACTAGAGAGAGACAGACAGATAGACTGGCACACAGAGACAGAGACAAAGACAGGGACAGACAGACGGGCTGAGACAGAGACAGACATAGAGACTGACAGAACAGACAGAGACCGAGTGAACTGCAGGCTAAAGAGACAGACCGAAACAAAGGGAAAAAAACCCAGTGCACACGCACCCAGAAAGCCTGTGAAGTCCCGTGTGGAACAAAAGGCAGTGTTCACCTCCCAACCACCCCCTTTGATGACTGACGACTGTTTTGATACCCAGTCAACCGAGCAGCCAACATCCAGACCTTCCCCCGACCTGTATCAATCAGACTGAAACGACGCCCATCACTCGTCCACCACATTGTCAGCAACGATTCAGAGGGCTGCTGGGTCAGCACGACGAGAAACATGCAGCTGTCTTTCATTTTCCCCGCTGGTGAGTGAGAGAGAGAGAGAGAAGAACAAGAACAAGAACAAATGTTTTAATTGCGTATAGGCCTGTGACCCGTTGCAAACATAATATACATAAAGAAACGTACACAAGGCACACAAATAAGTAGATAAATAACAGACAGGTAAACAGATAAACAAATAAATGAATAAATAAATCTTTCGTCCCCACTGTATCAGCTAGAGACCATCCTTGTGAGAAGACACTTGAAAAAGGCAATGGCAAAACATAATTAATCATTTTCGTACCTTAACTAGTTGTTGGTAATGATTCATGATTCATTAAGTCTCTGCGTTTAAAAGCCAGAAAAAGAAACTTTGAAAGATTTAGTTTACTGTCGAGTCCACCATTCAAAATACTTGCACATTGCTGATCCCGTGTCAAGTATGAGTTGGAACTATTTATACAATATTTCAACCTGAGGTCACTGTAGTTTGAGCATTCAAATAGTACATGGAATTCATCTTCACAGTCAGCAGAACAAAGAGGGCAACCCATTTGACCAACAGGGGAAAAGCGGTGGATGTGGCTATTTATAGCCGAAACACCCATTCTGAAGCGTGTAAATATTGTTTTGAAATATCTATTATTAATGTGATCAAGGTATTTTTCACATTCAATGGCGCTTTTAAACGAGTGATAAAATTCAAAGCGCCTGCTTTCTGACACATGCGCATACCAACGCTGACAAAAGCAGTTCTGTAAGCGCTCTTTAAATATGCGTATGAAGAGTTTCTCATCCCCAACTGCTCCAAACATCCAAACATAACCGAAACCATTGGTACAGAGAAGGTTCTTTACGTAAGTAACCCAGTTTTGTGCATTGTTGAGAGAGAGAGAGAGAGAGAGAGAGACAGACAGACAGACAGACAGACAGACAGACAGACACACACACACACACACACACACACACACACACACAGATGGGTTCCAACTGAGTGAAGGTTTGTTTGTCCGCGTGTCTTGCTTTGCCTTGCCTTGCTCGGTGTATGTGCCTTCACCCTTTTACATCAACCGTACATACACACACACACACACACACACACACACATCCACTGACTGGATTTTAAGATATTATAACAGATTTTAAAAAATCATATTATGCTGCAGAAAAGTGATTTACACAAAGTTTCCGAAGCCATAGTTTGATGTACACAACTAAGTTACTTCAGGATGAATGCAAGAAGACGCATTCTCGACAACAGTAGCGAGCAGATTAGGTCCTGTGCGTTCTCTGTGAGATTTCAATATGGCTGACAGCGTGTCACTCGTAAGTGAACCTCAACACGCTGTGAAGTCACTTTGAAAAGCTTCAGAAGAGCCGGACAACATATTGTCTGTCTCACCTCGGTTGCCAATAACATTCATTTCTCTGAACGGTTTCCCCTGGTTCAAGTCCTAACAAATGTCAGCATGACAAGGTGGAAGGGTCACGTTTCCTGCACGGGGCACCGTCACCGTTACCCCACGTTTCCCTTCTAGAGCAGAACAGACTTTCAGGAATGGAATGGCACTTGACATCATAGCTTTAACATCATTGCCCAATTGTATGACCAGTTATATTAATGATTCTGTTGTCCCTGTAGTTTTTCTTTGATCAGTTACATAATGAGTACCCCTCGATATTTCTTTGAAAAAGGTATATTTGACTTGGGGAAAAAACATGAATAAGGACAGCTTGAAGAAACACTATTCTTTTTCGGGTATGTCAGTGCTGCATGTAAAAGCGATGTGAGGGTACAACTGTGCCAGAAAGAAAAACCGCTGGGCTTTTCCAGTTTTGTTCACCTTCGTTGTCGCCGGATTTGCCACAGGGTGGGATCAGGAAAACAGAACAGCAAAAAGCCATCAAGGGTATGGATCTGCCCTTCCTACACCCTCCCCCGTTACAGCACGCGCACAGTGTGGGTGATCGGTTCACCTTCCACGCTGTGTGTGTGTGTGTGTGTGCGTTAGAAGGGAGCTTAGGATGTGTTGTGAAGTGGCAGGGATGGGAAAGGGACTGGATTTTTCAGTTGAAAAGGTTGCATGAGTTCTAGAGAGGTATTTCCTCACTTTCGATCGAAGTTTAATGTCATTGCCGAGGCATTATTTTTTCTTTCGTCGCCTTTGATCTGTCTGTACTGTTTGTATCGGACTTCAGCAGTGTTTAGATGTTGTTATTATTATTATTATTATTATGATAAGTAGTAGTAGTATCATAATCATCATCATCATCATGATATCATTATCATTATTATAATTATATTATCATCACCATCATCATCATCATTATTATCATTATTATCATCATCACCATCATCATTATCATCCTCATCAACATTATTATCATTATTATTATCAAAATAAAATAGTGTATGGGAGAGTAAAATAAAAAGGTTCTGTAGCAAAAACTGGAGAATTGGGGGAAACTGCATGACCACAAAACATGGACCAATTTCAAGTAGAAACAAGAAAGTCTATGGCTCCTGTTCGAATAATCAGGCAAATCGATTGATTGACTGATTGGTATGGATACGTATATAGCGCCTATCCTCGGTCGGAGACCAAACTCTAAGTGCTTTACAAACACGGGGTCATTTGCACAACAGGCTGCCTACCTGGGTAGAGCCGACTGACGGCTGCCACTGGGCGCTCATCATTCGTTTCCTATGTCATTCAATCAGATTTCAGGCACGCATACATACACACTCAGACAGACATGTAACAGTTTTCTTTTTTAACGTGTATGACCGTGGTTTTTTGTTGTTGCTGCTGGGTTTTTTTTTTGTTGTTGTTGTTTAGTTACCCCACCACGTAGGCAGCCATAGGGCATTTTCGGGGGTGTGCATGCTGGGTATGTTCTTGTTTCCATAACCCACCGTACGCTGACGTGGATTACAGGATCTTTAACCTGCGTATTTAATCTTCTGCGTGCGTATACACACGAAGGGGGTTCTGGCACAAGCAGATCTACACATACGTTGACCTGGAAGATCGGAAAAAACTCCACCTTTTACCCACCAGGTGCCGTCACCGTGATTCGAACCTGGGACCCTCAGATTGAAAGCCCAACGCTTTAACCATTCGGCCATATGTTTCAATCACTTTAAAGAAATTATGATAATTGAACAAAGGTATTTCCATCATAAAAGTAAACTGCATTCAAACCAACGTGAAAAATCACTTCCAAGATCTAATGCAAGGAAGAGGTTGGGGAGAGGGTGTGGGAGGAGAAGAAATGATGTTGCACAGTCACCATCATAGTAATATCACTATCACACACGCGCGCGCGGGTTCCGGGATGGTAACCCAAATAAAAAAGCTAAAAAACGAAATCCTGTAGTTTGTCGCAAAGCTTCTTATGGAAAATAGTTATTATCCACAGTGGCATTGTCATCAGTTTCTATCCAGTGCAATGTGCTATGTCCTTTGTTTCATGTCTTACGTTCGGATAATGGATGATAAGTGGTGAAGCATGTCTGTGGAATCACTGATACATAACGTTAAAAAAAAAAATCACATGCCACACTGTAACAAAAGAAAAAGTAATCTGCTTGCTCAGACGAAATAATTTTTGTCATAGCTGTCCAGTCACAGAAAGCATTCGATTGAGGCAACAAGGTGTCAACCAATCAATGGCAGCGACACTGCCATTAACTCGCGCGTGCAGGTCAGTTCACGCGCTGCACTTGCAGTGGCTACAAGATCCGTAAACTCTCGTTGTTGACGAAAAACGCATGCAGACGTGAAGCAGAACTTGAAGGGGCGTGTGCCTCCACTCACGTCTGCTTTGGGGATCGGAGATAAACCGGTGGGTGCTTCATGGTGTTTCGTGTGCCCTCAGAGACCATTGCAGCTCTCATTTCTTTGACTTTGGTAGAACAAAATATTGTACTGCTCACAAAATGACTAAGATAGACAGCTGTGAACAAACGATAAGATATATTTTTGAAAAAATGATTGCAAATCAGCCGCTGTATGACCGGAGATAAAGACGGATGTTTATTCGATGCAGCTGCATGACAGTTACAGGGGGAAAGAGCACGAGTGTCCGACATTTGGGGTTGTCAGCTCCTGTCTTTTGCAAACTGTATCTGTAGCTAGAATATTCTACACGTAGGCCTACACAAAAAGGTCAGAATACCGGAAAATCTGACATGTTCATCGTCGGTTCATCTTTCTGTACAGACCGTTCTTTGCACATTTTGTGGGGTTTTGTCAATAGCTTTCATATTGCTTGCCAGTTAAAGACAGACATACTAACTTGAGGAATTATAGTGGAAAATGAAAGGCACAAACGTGTTGTAACTTACCGTGTAATGCGTGTCACGGAGCCGGACCGTCACGCTGTGAAGTGCTGGAGACAAACAAAAGTAACTGAAAGCAGGATTATCGATATAATCTGAAAGGAAAACAAAAGATCACATGAGGCTGCAGCAGTTACGCTTAATTCAGATTTTATTTGTGTATAAGCGCGTGCGTGCATTTTTGTGGAAAATGTCTGATCTGGAGACAGGCGCAAAAGTGGTGGAACAGATAGTTGTGGAGGATTCTTTGATTTTGAATCGTATAAACTGCTTCGAACTTTGAGTGTGCAGCTAGGACAAAGAATTTATGTAGCTTTCCTCACAACATAATCAGTTCGGATATACCTTGGGTTTGGGTTACTTTGACTGCGATAAATGATTTACGTGGAGGTTTGTCATTTTTGTTTGCTTAGTTTTGTTCTTGGTTGGCATGTCGATACTGCAGCTGTGTTTCACAATTAACTCTTTTTTTCCTTTTTTTTTTTTTCCTTTCATCGATCTGTTGTGATTTGTTTTTACTTAGATGTCACTGTTTGACAGTGACTAGCGAGATTGCTGAAATACTCTTATGAGAAAACGTCTTTTTCGGCAGCAAGGAATGGTGTAGAACAGATTGTGAAGTCACCAAAGAAAGGAAATACGTCGCTGTCATTCTGAGACAAGCAACAGCTTTGATTCTCATCGAAATATATTAATTTCAGGAACACTTCTGTTCAAGATTTCGATGCCACCCAGCGCTAGTTTATCTAGTGATAATCCTTTCAGGGGAGTCAGGCCTAAAGAACAAGAGTCAGACTATCCACTGGGCAGTGAGAATTCCAATTCGACGAAGAACTGAAGGGCTTCGAACTGTCAATCCTTCCCTTACCAGCCGACTGCTCAACCAGCTGAACTAGATCAAGGGTTACATTGTAGTTGTGGGGAAAAAAAAGAAATGTGGATCACAGGAAGAGGACGTCCATTTCTGGCCCTTTTCATCGCCTTTCTTACCATTTGGGGTACAGTTGCCCCAGGTAAAGACAGCAGTGGAGGTCATGGAGGTACGTTCGTCTTCTTCTGTTGTTAAGGTTAACTGATTGACTGGTTCTCGGTCTCTGCCTCTCCCTCTACCCGCGCATGTATGTATGTATGCATGTATGCGACTGTACAACATTACAAATGTAAGTCTGATAATTCTCACAAATCATATATTTGTGTGTTTGGTTTTTGTTTATAACTTTTCGTGTTTGTTTTTGACTCACTTGTGTAAAAAAAAATAAAAAATAAAAAAAGAAGAAAAGGGTCTATGTAGTAACCCAGTGTTCGGGTGTGTGTGTGTGTGTGTGTGTGTGTATGTGTGTTAAACTTCAGCAGTCATTTTCTCTGGAAAATCTTTGTCTGCCAATGCCAAATTTGGATTAAACATAGTGGGAAAAAATCTTTAATGTGTTTTAAGTATTCCGGATTGTGCCGTATTTCTGGATCATGAATGGTTCATTTCACCGAGGCTCCGGAAATCGTAACTGGGCTATTCCTAGTTAGGTGCCTGAGTTTGAAGACAGCGTGTCATGACACCAAGCTGGTTGTCATAATGTGCTTATTGTAAAGGTCAGATTTCCTGTATGGTGTGGCTGTTTTACTGTATTAATTTGAACTTGATATTTTGAGGAAGGCTCGTGGTGCATGTGTCTTTAGGTGCCGAGGTGATTATGTGTTAACGAGCTGTTGTTGTGAATACTGATACTGTTGTGAAGTGCACCAAAATTCTTGCTACTTCCCTCTCTGCGCACAGTTGAACTGGTCACAGGAGTGACCTGGGAAAAAATAGACCTTGGGGTCTGAGAGTCATAGAACAGTTACCATTCTGAGAGAGAATGTGAGACATAGCCTTGTTGAACTGTGGAGGTTCAGGGAATAGATTTTGAAGTACTGGTGAGTCAGTAATTTCGAGTTTGGTAATGATAAATTCGGTGACATCGTTTAATCTAAATTTTGTGAATTTCGATGTTTTATTTTCATTTACGTTTCTGAACACTGGTTCAGTAAAACGAGAATGGCGACGCAAGTCATGTGAGTACTATTTTTACTAGTTGTTCGATTTAACTACAGTTAGGTTCTGAGGATGTTTCAGGATCCTCAGCGCCTGGCCTGTTTTCGGACGAAGGTGTTTGGCTGTTATATCGCCCACCGAAAGATGTTTGGGAAGCACCAAATGACAACACGGTCGTGAAAAGAAACAAATGAAAATTGTCATGATGATTTAAAACTATAACGGGAAGCAAAGAGAGAACAGAAAGTATTTATTGTGTTTTGGGGATTGGACTTGTCATATGATTTATCCCTGAAGGGAAAATGTGAACATTACTGTTATTTTCTTTGATTGTTAATAATCAGAAAGGAGTGTCTTTACGTCGTTATGTTGTTTAACCCAGGGTAAGAGTGAAGTCAGAATGCGAACATTGTGTGCGAGTCTATCTGTCGTGTGAGCTTGAGTGAATGCGGCAGTGTGACACAGCGTGACATCGTTTTTCTTGTTCGCAATTAAAAGAAAAGAAATACAAACTCTGGACAGAACTCATGTAATGACACTAACTACACCATTGACATGTTTACGAAATTTGAATATTTTAAAGTGGATTCTAAATTACTACAATGAACAAAAAATTGAATCGACGGCGCCTCCCAGTTTCGGTTGCATACACTGGTCTACGCAAATCTGGAGAAAACGACATGTTCTTAAACAATTGAAATACATATCAGAACAAAATAACATGATCAAAATGGTGTCATCACCTCGAATACAGGAAATGTATATATCGCGCTAAAGACTCGTGAATTTATGTATCAATTTGGATAATTGTGGCCAGATGCGTTTTGGCCCTGTGGTAAATCTCGCTTCCGACAAACGGAAGTTCAGTACCGCTCCAGTGCCTTTTTTTCTGCTCCATAATATTTAATACATAACACATTTTAACGATTCTCTCTCTCTCTCTGTGTCTCTTTTCTCATGATTCCTTTTTTGGATAACGTGTATCATAAGTGAGTCCTGAAGGCCCCCCTCTCTCTCTGTCTCTCTCTCTTTCCCTCTCTCTCGGTCGTTTGTCTCTGTCTCTCGCTCTTATTCCGTTTCCCTGCGTCCCTCCACCAGTCTCACCCATCATCCATATTTCTCTGACACCTCCACCTGTAACTTTCTGTACGTGTGCAGCTGTGAAGGTAAATCCATCTTCAGTAACAATATCAGTTAAATTTTCGTTTTTGTTCTGCCTCTCTCTCTCTCTCTCTCCCTCCCTCCCTCTCTCTCTCCCCCTCCCTCTCTCTTTCTGTGCGTGCGTGCGTGTGTGTGTTCTATTCTCTATGTAGCCCATTCTCTGAGTTAACCCCTAAGAAAGGGGTATAGTAAGAATTCGGTGTATAGTGTATCATTCGTCATTCTATCGTTGGTGTGATCCATACCACAAGTTTTCTTGGTCATATTATTTCTAAGAGACATGCAGAGACAAAGACATCAACCCATATGAATAGTAGCTGGGAACTAAAATGATTTATATTGAAAAAGGGATATGTACTGTCACTATAATTATGAATATTAGCTGGGAACTAAAATGATCCATATGAAACAAGTGATTTGTCCTGTTACCTTTTATAAGACGAAAATGTTTCTCCCTGGCACTTATTCCTTTTTTTCCGGACTTTCTTGGGTCGACCACCGTTTTATTTTGTATATGAATTCATTATAACAATTCAGAGTAGATGGAAAAGAAAGGGGAAAAACAAAGAAAGAAAAAAAATGAATACAGTGTACATTAACAATAACATCGTCATCATAAGTCATTATACTTATAATATATTGTTCTGTCAATTTGGTCAAAGTGGACACATTTTCATCATGTGTAACAATGCAGTTTTATAACATATAATAGACATTATATCTAGCATCAGCATAGAGTTATGGACACTTTGCTTAGCTAACGTAATGTGAAAAGAACACAACCCACACATGGGATATCTTATGTATGAACACATTTCCTCTAGTTTTCTATACGTGATTATATAAAACACCCATTACACAGTCATGTTAAACATTATTACTGCAGACACATAAGTACACATGAATACACACATGCATATATTATTTACATTACTCGCATACTTACACATTCACGTATATCTGTTCAAGTTTTTTAGAAATATATATATATATATTATCATTATTATTGTGCATTTTGATCTTTCATAATATTTTGTTATGGGTTACTGTTTTCAATAAGTTTTATATATGGACACCATTTTCTCATAAATACAACGCTTAACATTTCCGTTGAATGCATATATCTTAATACTTTATTTATTAATTCTAAATACTTTATTTATTAAATTATTCAAAAAGTGCTCTATACATGGTTTAATCTTATTTATTCTGCATTTATAAACAAAATATTTTGCAACAAGAATAATATAGTTGAAAGTTTCATCTATTTTTGTAATTTCATCATTTCCAAATAGAACTAATTCTATGTTTAATTTAACGTTTGAGCAAGTATCACATCTCTCTTTTAAAACGTTCTCTAATTCCTTCCAAAACAATTGAGAGAACTTGCAAAACCACAGATGATGTTGTACTGAATCTATTTCATTTTTACAGAAATTGCACTTGTCACTGTTTGTAATACCCATTTTCTTCAGAATTTTGTTTGTAACTAAAATGTTGTGACAAATTCTAATTTGAAACCACTTCAGTTTTATCTCTTTTGCTTTTTTTATTTGCTTCATGGTGGTTACCCAATTAACGATGATATCTAATTTTTGCTCCCACTTAACAAAAGAATTTATATTGTAAATACAGAGTGGTTCAAGAAGTATATCATAATATATTTGCGAGCCTTTCATAGTAGAGGATATTAAGTGTAGTGCTTTCGATTGTTCATTACAGGTTTTATCACTTAGATAGATATTATGTGTAATTAAGTAACTTTTTATCGAATGTATCAATCCCATATACACTAAATAATTTACATAAATATTATATTTTTTCTGTAAAGCACGTGTAACTAAGGAAGCACCAATTCTCATCAACAACATCTCTAACCAGATATATATATTTTTATTTGTCCAACATTTGTAGTGGATTATGTTGTTATTAACTCTAAATTTGTCGTTATAAAAGAGGGGCTCTGCAAGTACCTCGTGTGGCTCTTTTAATTCTATTTGTTTCGTAAAATTTGTGTATGCCTGAAAAACATCTTTCCAAAATTGGTTACATTCGATAGTTAGAAACTTTCTTGAACCATACAGATGTAGTGAGTTAATTTCTTGGCATTTTATAAGTAAGATTCTCTTCCACTTTGGTGTTCCTGTGTATAATTTCCTTATCCATGTTAGCATAAGAGCATGTATAAACTTTTTTATGTCTGGTATACCTATTCCTCCATTTGCAACATTATGTATCGGTATTTTCTTTTAATTTTATCTGGCTTTTTATCCCATACGAATTCATAGCATAGTCTCTGTAATTCTTTTATTTCTTTGTCTGGAGGGTTTGGAAGAAGAATCCATAAGTATATTAGCTTTGAAAGTATGAGAGATTTGAGAATAGCAATTCTACCGAGGGGTGTGCATATACGCTTTGACCAAATCTTGAATTTTTTTTTTTTTTTTTTTTTTTTTTTGTGGTGCTTCTGTTAATTTATCCCTTGTGTTCACTTCAGTCATTTTTGATAGATCGTTTAAAAACCATATACCTAAAATCTTGAATTTGGAGGGGTTCCATTTCATATTCTTTTCTGGGAGACATTTCCTTTTCGAATTTCTCATACACCCTAACCAAACATTTAGCGTTTTGTCATAATTTAACTTCAGACCTGAAAATTCGTCAAATCTATTTAGTGTTTCGAATAATTTCTCATACGATTCTTTATCTCCCTCTAACGTAAATGTTGTGTCGTCAGCAAACTGACTAATTTTAAATTCGGTGTTCAATATGCTAATGCCTTTAATACCCTCATCTTCCCTTATCTTGCATGCCAGAATCTCAGAGCACAATACAAAGAGGTATGGCGAAATCAGGTCTCCCTGGCGGCACCCCCTTTGTACTCTGAAACTCTGGGATACCTTACCATTTACTATGACATATGACTTTATATTTCTATAAAAAGTGCTGACCCATTTACATATATCTTCTCCAAATCCAAAAGCGTTTAAGACCTTGTTCATATATACCCAGTTTACCGAATCAAACGCCTTCTCAAAGTCTATTGAAACTAGTAAGCCTGAAATGTCTTCTTTTTCTAAGTAATGCATGATGTCATATAGTATTCTTAAGTTATCACCAATGTATCTACCTGGAATGAAACCTGTCTGATCTTCATTTATTAACTTAGGCAGGACTGACTTAATTCTACTAGCTATGCATGCTGATCCTATCTTATAAATAACGTTTAACAAGGATATAGGCCTCCAGTTTTTTAAGTATTCCCTTGGTTTATCCCCTTTTGGCAGGCATGTAATTAATCCTTTCTGTGTTGTTGACATTTCTCCACTTATAAATCCTTCATTCAGTGATCTCACAACAAAGTCACTAATGTCCTTCAAAAAAAAAAAAAAAAAAAAATTAGTCATTCCATCTGTACCTGGACTCTTGTCGTTTTGCATTCGTCTAATAGCATCTGTGGCTTCTTGTCTTGTAATTAATCCTTCTAGTTGTTTTGATTCTGTCTCATCAAGCACTTATTCCTTCCTATCTGAACTCGCTTTGCTCCCTTTTCCCAATGAAATAAGACACTTCAGTCAAGATTTTTACAAATGCGCCAGATTAAGACAGTATCATTATCAGTAGTTCAAGGAGGCGTCACTGCGTTCGGACAAATCCATATACGCTACACCACATCTGCCAAGCAGATGCCTGACCAGCAGCGTAACCCAACGCGCTTAGTCAGGCCTTGAAAAAATTAAAAGGAATGCCAACAGCACCCGGTGTTCCCAGGCGGTCACCCATCCAAGTACTAACCGGGCCCGACGTTGCTTAACTTCGGTGATCGGACGAGAACCGGTGTTTTCAACGTGGTATGGCCGTTGGCATTAAGACAGATAAGCAAATAATGTGGGTGAAGATAAATGCTAAGGAAATGGCAGCACCCCTCGATATGGACAAGAAAAGTATTCGATCTGTCCCCCTTGCAGGCAATGTTTGATTTGGGCAATAAGGTGTACACAAATTAATGGTCATTGTGGATGTTTGTCGAGAAGGCTTGCTGGCTTTTTCGCTCAGACACTTCTGAAGCTCGAGTGTGCAGCTGGGAATACGAATGTACATAGTTTGCCTCACAACAGAATCAGTTCGAATACGTTCTGAGGTGAAGTAAGGGTTTGGGCTATGACACATAACGTACAGTTTGAAGGATTGTGCTGGTTAGAGTTTGGGTAATGACTGATTACGGTTTGGGGCCGGATGGAGATTCACGTCATTTCCCTTATGTTTGTTTGCTTGCTTGTTTGTATTTGTTCTTGACATGTCAGCAGCAAATTTTCTCAATGAAATCGTTTGGTATCTTAATCATTCTCTTGTGAAAAATGCCCACATAGGGATTCCTAATTCATTTGCCTTATAGGTCACTAGAGGGACTGATTGTTGACAGTGACTGGAGAAATTGCTGAAAAAACGTCCAGGAGAAAACAACAGTTTCTGGAAGGCAACAAGGACTAATTTAGAACAGAAAGTGAAGTCCCCAATGAAACGGAAATAACGTCGTTGTCACTTTGAGACGAGCAGCAACATTACTTTTCATCGAAAGACATTTCAATAACGCTTCTGTTCGAAACGACCAGGCGCTGATTTGTCTGGCAATGATTGTCCTTTCAAGGGAGTCGGGCCAACAGAACGGCAGTAACACTATCCACTGGGCAGTGAGAATTCCATATCGACGAATCCCTCCCTTACCAGCCGACTGCTCAACCAGCTGAACTAGATCAAGGGTTACATTGTAGTTGTGGAAAAAATAGAAATGTGGATCACAGGAGGATGACATACATTCCTGGCCCTTTTTATCGCATTTCTTACCATTCGGTGTACTTTGTTCAGGTAAAGACAGCAGCGAAAGTAGCAGTGGAAAACACAGCAAAAGAAGTGGTGAAAGTAGTAGTGGTGAAAGCAGCGAAATCAGCAGTGGAGGAAGCAGCGAAATCAGTAGTGGTGAAAGCAGTGGAGGAAGCAGCGAAATCAGTAGTGGTGAAAGTAGTGGAGGAAGCAGCGAAATCAGTAGTGGTGAAAGTAGTGGAGGAAGCAGCGAAATCAGTAGTGGTGAAAGTAGTGGAGGAAGCAGCGAAATCAGTAGTGGTGAAAGCAGTGGAGGAAGCAGCGAAAATAAAAGTGGAGGAAACACTGGAGGTGAGTTCGTCTAATCCGGCAAAGAAAGCTGACTGACTGAATGATTGTTTTGTTAAGTGTTCACTTTTGTCTATTTTTTGCTCTCTCCCTTTCTTTATCTGTGTGTATACATCTCTGTGTCTCTGCTTTATCTCCCCTGTCTTCGTGACCTTCATCTTTATCGATTGTGACGTTGATAGTTTTATCTGTCACCATCTGTTCTCTGTCGCCGCATCTACCAGTCTGCCAGATTAGTATGGAATGAAATGAACTTGATATATGGCACATCATATTGTTCAAACACAAGTTATGTTCACAGCGCCAATTATACATAACCACGCACACAGACAGAAAGAAGCAACAATCAAATGCCTGCACAGCAGACAACACGAACCGACACACAACAAAAGACAGAAGACGCACACACACGAATACACACACACACACACACACACACACACACACAGCGATAACAAAAATAAAATGCATGACTTTGACGAACATTGGAAGCAGTGTGTTTTTACTGATTTTTGAAGTGTGTGAAAGAGGATGCTTTTCTAATATTCTCAGGCATTGATTTCCAGAGAGAAGGAACAAAAGTCGTGCAGAATTATTGAATATATCGCTTCGTTCTGATGTTGGTCTGGGAACTTAGATCAAATGAAGCAGTTGTTCTCAGTCGTCGAGAAGGTTAAGTCTCGGATTTGAATACAGTGGAACTTGCTTTACAGACCTGCTACAATGCTGGGGCCATAAGCCCCGTCTGTCTGCAGCCCACATCCTGCAGGTAATCTGAAGAATCCGCAGTTCCATAATCCATGTCAGCGCTCGGTGGCTTTTGAAAATACGGACAAGCCCAGCCTGCAAACCGTGCCTCTTACCCGAAAACAGAATATGTCTGCTGAAATGGCTGGGCTAAAAGGTCACCGGTGAAAGAGATCATGTTCGCGAAGGCTGAAGTACTGAACTTTGTGTGTGTGTGTCTGTGTCTGTGTCTGTGTGCGTGTGCGTGTGTGTGTGTGTGTGCGTGCGCGTGCGCGTGTGTTGTCAGGTGGTTATTTGTGACACCAAACAACAGGTATCTATGGTCTGCCCCAACCCTTTTGTTGCGAGGTGTCGTCAGAGAACATTTCAGGTGGAAGTTGTCTGGGTAAGAGAAATGACGTCTGGGTCTGCCCATTAGCAGTTGTTGATCTCATGTTGGATTCATGAGTTCCAGTCGTTTGGAGGAGCACGCGCGTTGTGTGTGTGTGTGTGTGTGTGTGTGTGTGTGTTTACGATGGACCTCAGGATTTCTAAAATGGTGGGGTCATTAACCAAAGAGCATTATTGTTTCCTTGGTCTCACTACCCCTACCCGTCCTCTTTCTATCTCTTTTTCACTCTGTGTTTCGTGTCCAAGTTTTTATCTTTTTTAATCGGCTGCGTATCAGCATGCGCATAGATACTCTGCTTGCTTTGGAAGCGTATATGTATGTGTGCACGCTCGTACATGCGTACGTGTGTGTGTACGTGTGGTTCGCCCGTTTGTTTAAGGGTTAATATCCGAAGAGAAATTAACGTGTTCAAATATGAAAACATCATACATAATTGTTGGCTTGATGGGAGCGTGCGATAGGGACTCGATAAACACGTTGTCAGTATGGCAGCACAATGTCATTATGCTATTCAAATATGTCAAGTTGTGAGGGCGGGATGAACTGCAAGGTATCCACTCTATGTGATCATATTGGGCTGGGTTCAAGTGTCCTCGCTCGCTCTTTGATTCTGCCTGCCTGCTTCGTTGCCATTGTCTGGGACTGCTCTCTCTCTCTCTCTCTCTCTCTCTCTCTGTCACCCTCTTCTTCCTCAGTCCTCTCTCTATCAGCCCCATCTCTCTCAGTTTTTCTCGTGTGTGTGTGTGTGTGCGCGCGCGCGCGCGTGCGCATGCGTGCGTGTGTGTGTATGTGTGTGTGTTAGAACTATAGTATTTACACTCTGACTCATTTTGTTGATTCTTTATCATATATTGTCGTGTAATTTAAAAAGTGTGAATGTATTCCTGAAAACGAAGTGGGCAAACACCGAGAGAAATAACACTGACGAAATCACACACACAGACACCCCCCCACACATAAACACACATTGCCCACTGTGTGAGCGAGCGAGCGCGCGCGTACACACACACACACACGCACGCATACACGCACGCACCGACGCGTGCTTTGTGTGTGTGTGTGTACGACAAATGTGCTGGCCAAAAATCCCTGGGATTGCAATTAAAATGCAGGTTCGCGGTTGGACAGTTTTTGCCTGACAACGCCCGCTCTCTCTTCACTGACAGGATGTCATGAGTCGGGGGAACCTATTTCTGGCTGCAAGACACAGAAAGGAGTCTGGTCTGTTGATATCGTTTACACTGAGCAGCAGTGTCCCAGGACAACTGTTTCTCTTCTTCATTGTTGAGGACCCACAATAATAAGAATTGATTATTCTGGCACCAAAAACTGGGGTGGTTCGCTACTACTATTTTGCTGTTGCTGTTTGCTCTAACCCACACACACTGCGCCTCATACCAGTTCAAACGACGGTAAAAAAAACCCACTGAGTTCCCGTGCCTCTCTCTCCCACTCTCTCTCTCTCTCTCCCCTCTCTCTGTGCTGATTTGAGAAAAAACAGCAACAGTCACTCCATATTCTGTATCATATCTGTTCATTATGCTATATCTATAACTGAAACGTTTTGTTTTTCAGGGGAATATAGTTTTTCTTCTTTCTTTTTTTTCCTGTCCGATGATAGAGGATTCTTTCGAATGAAAAGCCGAATACCGCAAGATATTTCTGTTTTTTGTGTGTCTGTGTCGTGTCTGTGTGTGTATATGAAGGAGAGAGAGAGGGAGATATATATAGATAGAGTCCTATAATATATACTCCAGTGTCTGAACTTTACACACTATACCCCAGTTGTAGCCTCAAGTTACGTCATTTTATTCACTGATACATCGTGAGTGGATTTCTCCATCTCAAATGATGAATGCCGCATTTTGTTATTTAACAACTTAAATGCATGTTCTCCGTCTGTCTGCCCCTATCTCTCTCTCTCTCTCTCTCACACACACACACCGCACACACACACACACACACACACACACACACACACACACGCCACACCGCACACACACACACACACACACACACCACACCACACCACACCACACCACACCCACACACACACACACATCACACTCACTCACTCATTCACTCACTCTCATTCTTTCTCGCACAGGCAAAGGAAGTTTCAGACATCAGCGGCCAGATGCCCCGTGATCTGGCTGGCAGGGTTACTTTCATTGTCAGTGTTTACTTCAGACTGACGACGGCTGCACAACTTAGAATCGGCATGAAGTGTATATACTTTTATAGACTGGATTGGTCCGCCTCCGTCCATTTGACTGACAGCGCGAATTTCAAATTCGAAGTAGGCCAAGGCAGAATTCTTCTCTGAAACTCGCTAAGCTGAGATATTTTGTAGTCATTCTTGTATTCAGATGTTAGGGCAACATTCACAAAATGTACCCATGCAAACTTATAGCTGTGTTTATGGCCTGCCGGTATGTTTATTTCTGTGATGAAAAATCGATGTGGAGCTGTCATTTCCCCATCAGATTACGAAAAGCTGAAGACACCCGTTTTTACATTGGGTTCAGTTTTGTTTGCAGGTCTTTAATTGCTGGATATATTTACTTCACTGGGTTTACATTTATTTGGCATGTGCAACAACAGTCAGTCACATAACAAAGCCCAAAAAGTCATGAACAAAGTTTATACGTTACGTGATTTTTTTTTGGTTCATAATAAGACTCCATCTGAAATACTCTAGATTTCGAGAAGAAAAGTGAACAGAATGTTCACTTGCAAAGTCAGTATTTCTAGTTTTTTTGTTTTTTGTTGTTGGGTTTGTTTTGTTTTGTTGTTGTTGTTTTTTTGTTCTTGTTTAGTTGTTGTTGTTGTTGTTTTTGTTTTTTGTTTGATTTTTTTTGGGTGTTTAAAAAAAAATCAGCTGTTAAATAATATCGGTTACATTTAAGCGAAAACTGTTGTTGTTTTTGTTTTCATGATGAAGAACCTCCTCCATCATGACTGGTCTAGCCTGCTACCCTCCTCGAGTGGAGAGGCCGAGATCTTGTTTTGATGTCGCGCCAGTCATCCCGGCGCCCGTGCCGCGTTAGTCACGACAAAGTTGTGACCATCTAGGACATCGGGCCGGAAGACGAAAAAGACGGCATCCATGAGCTGGAGAGAGCGGCACAGATCACAATATTCAGACTGCGAACGAGACACTGTCAGCTCCTCTCCCATCTCTACCGTCTGAAAATATCCCATACTGACCAGTGCCCTTGTGGCACAGGCCCACAGACCCCCTCCCATATCCTGCAGTCCTGCCCCACCTTCGACGCTCTGAGACGCCAGGCATGGCCCAGCCCGGTGGAGCTCCGGCGGGGTCCCTGCGGCGGACCGCGGACTTCGCCGTCCTGACCGAACTCAAGACAGTCTAGCCTGACTAGGGAACCCAGAAGAAGAAGAAGAAGAAGAAGAAATAATGTGCAAGGAGCACGTGAAATAAACTTTTGCTTCGCATTGCCTCGTGGGCTGCAGCTCCCATCTTCACTCGTAGAACTACAAGTGGGTTTTTACGTGTGTGACCGTTTTTACCTAGCCATAATTATAGACATTCATTCTCCGTTTTCGGGAGTGTGCATGCTGGTTGTGTTAATTTTTCTTTACCCACCGAACGCTGATATGGAATATGGGATTTTTAACGTGCGTACACACGAACTGGATTAACAGGTCGGCACATATGTTGACCTGTGAGATCGGAAAGACCTCGAAGGCATGCCCTCAGATTGAAAGTCCAACGGCCAAACGACTCCGCTAATGTGCTCATCGTGATGACGACCACGGTGACAACACTAAAAGGAAGATCAGATAGCGTTGGGATGGTGTGACAAAGATCTACTCCACGCTTCCTTTCATGATAAATCTGAGCGTCAACAAGACCCAAGGGACACCTGCAGTGTTGGTCGGGAAAATTGAGCACGAGCATGTAAACAAACCGCAATTACACGGCCTTCACTTTCGAGAAGATATATTATCATTGTTGCAGCCACCGATCAGACCGGATGAATATTTTTTCACTTGCAATTTTCAATTATCTTTTAATTTCTTCTTTCTCTCTTTTGCCGAGACATTGCAAATGTCTGATACATTTGAACTTTTCGTTTATATGAACTGGCACTTAACAGGATCTATACGAACATAGTTAAGCTTTTAGTTTCAAAACTCCCTGCTGATTCCTCTGTGAACAATTCCTGAATGCTAATGTTTGACAGCTTTGCGATTCCATTTCGGTGACAGGACGGGAGGGTTTTCCCTGAAAGGTGGTTTGAAACGGAGTACAAGGGGATATTATACTTAGTGAATATTGTAGTGTGTGTGTGTGTGTGTGTGTGTGTGTGTGTGTGTGTGTGTGTGCGTGCGTGCGCGCGCGCGCGTACGTGCGTGCGTGCGTGCGTGCTAGAAAAAGAGGTCAGTTGGTTGCTATTTTATTTCTTTTTTGCTGTATATGCCTGTTTTTATTTTATTGTGTTCTGTGTGCAGTAATGGTAATTGTATATATATTTTTTGTATTTTCAACCTTTTGTGCATAGATAACATATTGTCAACGCCCGGGGCCTGTCCTTGGCCATGAATTTCCTTGAATTGGAATGTTGCTGCTTTTCTTTACGTCATGATACATCAGCTTTCAGGCTGAACTGGGAGGGATGGGTGGTATGGTTTGACGCCTCCAGGCCTGGCCAGCGCTTTGGGTCAATGCATATGTTAGTTATCTGCTTCCCTGCACACTGTCAATGCATATGTTAGTTATCTGCTTCCCTGCACACTGTCAATGTATATGTTAGTCATCTGCTTCCCTGCACACTGTCAATGCATATGTTAGTCATCTGTTTCACTGCACACTGTCAATGTATATGTTAGTCATCTGCTTCCCTGCACACTGTCAATGCATATGTTAGTCATCTGCTTCCCTGCACACTGTCAATGCATATGTTAGTCATCTGCTTCCCTGCACACTGTCAATGCATATGTTAGTCATCTGCTTCCCTGCACACTGTCAATGCATATGTTAGTCATCTGCTTCCCTGCACACTGTCAATGCATATGTTAGTCATCTGCTTCCCTGCACACTGTCAATGTATATGTTAGTCATCTGCTTCCCTGCACACTGTCAATGCATATGTTAGTCATCTGTTTCACTGCACACTGTCAATGTATATGTTAGTCATCTGCTTCCCTGCACACTGTCAATGCATATGTTAGTCATCTGCTTCCCTGCACACTGTCAATGCATATGTTAGTCATCTGTTTCACTGCACACTGTCAATGCATATGTTAGTCATCTGCTTCCCTGCACACTGTCAATGCATATGTTAGTCATCTGCTTCCCTGCACACTGTCAATGCATATGTTAGTCATCTGCTTCCCTGCACACTGTCAATGCATATGTTAGTCATCTGCTTCCCTGCACACTGTCAATGCATATGTTAGTCATTTGTTTCACTGCACACTGTGGGGTGTGTACAGCCCTGAGTCTGTGCATGACTGCTCACTGGGGCTGTGAATTATGAGTGTCCTCTTCTTGACGGCTGGATACTCTTCAACACGTGCCCCTCACTGTCTGTCTTTGTCTTCCTCTCCTCCTCTTTTTGTCACTCGCTCTCCACCCACAAGCTTCCCTGAATCTAAACACACACGCATACACACACACACACACACACACACACACACACACATGCATTAAGAGAGAAGACGCATTTGTGACATTATCGGCAATGCGCACAGGCTTCCTTGTCCATAACAGGTATGCACAAAATCGTTGCCCATTACCTACAATGAGCAATGGTTTTGTACATTTCCCATTGAGCACCACACACACACACACACACACACACACACACACACACACACACACAGATATATAGATATATATATATATATAGATAGATATATCACACACACACACACACACACACACACACACACACACACACACACATATATATATGTATATGTGTGTGTGTGTGTGTGTGTGTGTATAGAAAGAGAGAGAGAGAGATTCTGCTTCTACCTCAGCTCTGTATGGAGTCATTGGGGCGCCGCACAGAAGGTCTGTTCGCCAGATTCCTCCATGTATGTGAGTTGTGTGGAAAGCCTGTTTTCTGAAACTGGTTTTCCTGCCATTCTGCAATGTTGTCAGTCAGTCGTTTTTTTCTGTCTTCCGCTCCGTCTCCCTCCCCCACCAGTTCCTTGGAGGATTGTTTCAGCAAGGCCATTGGATCTTGTCACACGGTGATACCAGCGTAGTTTTCTTTTCTTTTCTTTACCGATATCAGCAGATCTTGAGGTCCATTGTGCTGCATGGTGGTTTGGCGCATTTGTCTTCAGCAGTTGTGGTGTAATGCAGTTCAGAATGATTTTGAGCATTACTTTACTAGCAAGGCTGATCAAACCGATAGTTTTTCAGTCGACAGCGACCACCACGGAGTTTTCATTGTTTCATTTTATTGATATTTGTCAACACAGCACCAACTGCTTTGGATAGTGACATCAACACTAAGGTGTACTTTCTACATATCTATCTATCTATCCGACATAGTGACATCAACACCAAGGTGTGCTGTGCTTTCTCTCTCTCTCTCTCTCTCTCTCTATATATATATATATATATATATGTATATATATTTCACACACACACACACACACACACACACATATATATATATATATATATATATACATGAACGTATGTCTTTCGAGGTGTGTGAATGTATGCATGCTTGCAAAGTTACTATTCTTCACTTTCGGAACGATTTCTGTCCACAGCAGGTCTATGTACGTGTGCGTTCGTGTAATCATAGAGAGGGAAAACGATACATTACAGCCATGTTTACAAGTCCTGAATGTTTTTCAAGTAAAATATTTTATTTATTCATTGTAGTCGTCGATAACAATATTTTGTTTAGAAATGATCTAGAAATAGCCTAGAAAGATTGGAACCTGGGAAACTGGGGAAACTAAAGGCGTACCATTCTGTCTCTCGCTCGCTTGGGGAAACTAGTTTCAGTTTCAGTTTCAGTAGCTCAAGGAGGCGTCACTGCGTTCGGACAAAACCATATACGCTACACCACATCTGCCAAGCAGATGCCTGACCAGCAGCGTAACCCAACGCGCTTAGTCAGGCCTTGGGAAAAAAAAAAACAAAAAAAAAAACACACAACCACACACACAAAAAAAAAACAAAAAAAACAAAAAAAAAAAAAAACGGGGGAATAAATAATAGATAAGCTTGCATAAATAAATAAATAAATAAATAAATAAATAATAATTATAATATAGAAAAAAGGTAGTAGTAATAATATTAGTAATACTAATAAAATGATAATAATAAAACATAAATAAATAAATAAATAAGACAACAATGGTGATAAATAAGCAAATAAATGTAAAAAATGAAGACACACATTCACACATACACCCACACATGCATAACAGAAATGCACCAGACATGCAGTTTCACATATATGAAAGCACAGTCAAATACATATAAACGTACATGAGCTCCAACACACACACACACACACGCATTACCGTGCACCTCCTCTACCCCCCTCCTCCACACACTTATTTCTAGTCTAAGTATCGCAGCTTCCACGGCACACACACACACACACAAACACAAACACACACTCACAGAGATGAACACTTACTTGTACAAGCACATATGAAAGCACAGTCAAATACATATAAACGTACATGAGCTCCAACACACACACACACACACACACACATTACCTTGCACCTCCTCTACCCCCTCCTCCACACACTCATTTCTAGTCTACGTATCGCAGCTTCCACGGCACACACACACACACACAAACACACACTCACAGAGATGAACACTTACTTGTACAAGCACACACACATACGCCCATATCTCCCACCCCCAACTCCACACACGTACATACAAAGATATATATATATATATATATATATATATATATATATATATATATATATATACACGTTCCAATATCCTGTTGCTCCCACAGTGTAGGCATGCATACACTCACATACCTCATCCTCTACCCCACCTCCCCCCGCACTCCCACCTCCCCTCACACACACACACACACACACACACACACACACGTACACATATCTCTCCTGACACTTGTGTACAGTTTCACTCTCGCGCATTCACAAACGCACTCAAAAGCACACATACACACAAACACACACAGCCGCCACTGACTGGCCGCAAGAGGGATGGGAAAAGATCTCTGATGCCAAGAACGTGGCGTCTAGTGTGTTGCTCGGTCTATTGTGTTTGGAAAGGCCCACAGAGACTCTGTTCCGTTTTGAAGAAATTTGCGCAATGTTGGTTTGGAAATGATGCCGATATTTGTTTGATTTGCAAAGCATCGTGCTCTACCTTTCATGTTAGATTTGCGGCCGCTCCCTCTCTCTGCTTCTATTTCTTTGAGGCGATCGATGGTGTGATGGCCTTGTACCTGTTCTTTTTGGTATTCTTTGACTTTTCTGAGGATTTCCGATTTTCCTAGATGTAGGCCGCTCGTTGGTGTTGCGTTACCAGCAAGTCTGTCAGCTCGCTCATTTCCCTTAACACCTGCATGTCCCGGGCAGTATGACCATGTGAGTTTTTTAATCTGAAAGTTGCGCATTGCGTTATGCCACTCTGGGCTTCCCATTCCGTTTTCAATTTTCTGTATGAGGTTCATTGAGTCGGTTAGAATCATGGCATGTTGGTTTCCGGGCGTATGGAAGGACGATAGCCACTGGAGGGCATGTGTCACAGCTTCAACTTCCATCGTTAGGCTGGAGGTTGTGACTTTGTAGGCAGCATTCTCTTCCCAAATTGTTTTTCCATTTTGTTTCGCAGTGAATCCCCAGCCAGACTGG
This sequence comes from Babylonia areolata, assembly GCF_041734735.1. Classification (NCBI taxonomy): domain Eukaryota; kingdom Metazoa; phylum Mollusca; class Gastropoda; order Neogastropoda; family Buccinidae; genus Babylonia; species Babylonia areolata. Next base: position 41,121,148 of record NC_134878.1, read on the forward strand.
TCTTTGGTGACTGAGCCATCTGTGTATATGATGATGTCCTCTTCTTTACTGTTTTGGTGACCGAATATTTTCCCTCACCACATAGAACACCCTTCTATGGATACCAACAAAACCCTGTCTCGCGTGCACCTCGGGGATCAGCTGCATAGCACGAGACATAAATTCAGATCCCCAAAACCCCAAAACAGGCGTGGCAAAAGAGGTGGGAAAAGATCGTGCTTAGGTAGCAGAATGACAAAAGCAGAGCGGCTGTCAAAGAAATTCTTTAGAATCGGCAGTTGGAATTGTTCCAGCGCAAGAATGAGAATCTCAACAATTGAGAAATTGGCATATGATTTTGACATTCTATGTCTCCAAGAGACCAGGACAAGTGCAGACAGACCAATACATTTTGAGAATTTCACAGTCTTTCAAAGGAATGAAGGAAGAGGGGTAGCAATCATACTGAACAAAAACCTAAAAAACAAATTTTCCACCATAAATCTAGAGAAATGGTGTAGCAACTCATGTGAATTATTGGGGGTGCGTCTTGACAAACCTGACGGAGTTCACAAAAGCATCGTGCTCATCAATGCCTACGTTCACCCAGGAACCTGCACAACAAAAGAGGATTGGGCCTTTTTAGAGGAAATAGAGAACGAACTTGGAGACTCGGTCATTATCTGTGGAGACCTCAATGCAAGATCGAAGTTATGGGACCAGCGGAACACCAACCCACAAGGACTCGCACTTGAAGGAATGATAGGGGAAATTCTTCTTAGCCCTTTAACAACCACATCCCCAACTCGCCTTGGAACAAGACAAGGGGACAGTGACAGTGTGATCGACATCGCTCTAACATCTCCAAAATTCAGAGCAGAAATGAATGCAGAGACGCTTCCATACCAAGGCAGCGACCACCTCCCGGTAGCTTTCAGTCTACAGAAACTGTCCGATAAACCCTGTATGAAACTGCGTGATCCATTTCAGTATGAAACCAAAGAGACAACCGTCATCGAAAAATTAAGACGCAGAAGAAACAAAAGAACGGCACTGAACAGGATGCAAACTATTCAGCCCCCATGGTGGAATACCGACACAGAGAGAGCCTGGATAGAAAAACATGCGGCTGTCAAACTTTGGCAAAAAGAAAGAACAAAACCATCTCCGGACAAAGATATTGAAACAAAAATGAAAGAAAAAACTAAACAGTTTGAAGTCACTGCTCAAGAGGCCAAAAATGACAAGTGGAAACAGTTTTGCGAGGCACTCAGTTATGACACAACATTGACAGAGTTCTGGCAATTTTATCGTCGCATGGAAGGGAAAACGTGCACAACAACAACCCCAGACATGTTAGACACTGACGGAACCAAGCTTAAGACAAATGAAGAAAAAGGATCTGCCTTGCTCAAACGTTTCATACAACAGAGTGATCAAAGAAACTTAGATGAGAAAAAGAAATATGTTGAGGAGTTAAACCAAACCCTTATGCAGACTGGACCTGATGATGACTTGACAATGGATGATCTAAACGAGGCAATAGCTAAATGCAAGAAAGAATCGGCTCCTGGCCCAGACAAAGTTCGTTACTCAGACATCAAGGAGCTATCGGAAGAAGACAGAAGCAAACTTTTCAATCTATATCAAAACAGTTTCCACAATGGACAGGTGCCGGAGGACTGGACACACAGCTTCTTAAAACCCATACCAAAACCAGGAAAGGACCATCGTCAGGTAAGCGGCTACCGGATCCTAACCATGCAAAACATTGTTGGAAAGCTCATGGAACGCATGATAGCCAGGAAACTTGCAAGGGATCTTGAACACAGGCACATTCTCCCTTCAAATCAAGGTGGTTACAGAACAGGCAAGTCCACATGGGAAAATGCAGCTGCCTTTGCATATGAGGTGTATGAAGGATTTCAAAGAAAAGAAGAAACACTAGCAGTAGCAATTGACCTTGAAGATGCCTACAATAAAGTCCAGTTTGCGCACCTCATGGAGCTGCTACTAAGGTATGGAGTAAGTTTGACACTGACAAGATGGATAGCAGCAGCGCTTCAGGAAAGAACCGTCGTCTTACGCCTCGGAGATTGGATGTCTGCACCTTCTAAACCATCCATGGGACTGCCACAAGGGTCTCCACTCTCTCCTGTCCTCTACAATGTCTACACGAAGGGCCTTGCAGACTTAAACAACAATGGAATTGCTCGGGTGCTTACCCTTGCGGATGACGGCCTGGTCTTCAAAACTTCGAAAAATGCTCAGGAAAGAACTGAAGCCGTCCAGAAACAACTAAACAATATTGCTCAATGGTGCAAAGACACAGGATCTTCCATCAATCCAGCGAAAGCCCAAACGTTGCTGTGCACCCTCAACAACAAAACCGCGAGCAAATCACCACCTTCTGTGTCATTCGATGGGATTCAAATTGAGAAAACTGAATGCCTACGCTACCTAGGAATACACTTCGACAGGATGCTGACCTTCAGAAAACATACGGAAAACACTGTTCTCAAATGCAAAAAGGGCCTTTCAGTCTTAAAAGCAATGGCAACCAAAGGAATTGAACAACGCCACCTCTTCCTGCTATACCAATCACTCGTCCTCAGTGTGATCGACTACGGACTTGGGCTAACAACACCGTCTCAAAGCAACCTCCTAAAATTAGAAAGAGTCCAAAATGAAGCTATGAGGCTGATCCTTGGAACAACAAAAGACACGCCCACAGAAACCATGCGATACCTGCTTGACCTTCCTTCAGTGCAGGCCAGAAACAAGTTAGAACAGGTCAAGACCTACTTCAAAGCATTAGAAAACCCTCAAAACCCACTGCATGACGCAGTCAAAGAACCAAAAGGCAGCCGTCTAGGACGAGGAAGATCATGGATGGGGCAAACAGAAGACACAATCCAGCTAGTATGCCGACTTCAAGACCTGAAAGAAACAAAAGAATGGGAGAAAAACCCCGAAAACCTCAACCATCTATTCAACACAGTCATTTCACCCACTCTAGGAAGACATTGTCGGGAATGGCCAGAGGGCAAAACTGATGCGGAAGTGAAGCTGCTTATAGAAGAAAACAGTAAAGAAGTGGGGAAACTAAAGGCGTACCATTCTGTCTCCCGCTCGCTTGGGGAAACTAAAGGCGTACCATTCTGTCTCTCGCTCGCTTGGGGAAACTAAAGGCGTACCATTCTGTCTCTCGCTCGCTTGGGGAAACTAAAGGCGTACCATTCTGTCTCTCGCTCGCTTGGGGAAACTAAAGGCGTACCATTCTGTCTCTCGCTCGCTTGGGGAAACTAAAGGCGTACCATTCTGTCTCTCGCTCGCTTGGGGAAACTAAAGGCGTACCATTCTGTCTCTCGCTCGCTTGGGGAAACTAAAGGCGTACCATTCTGTCTCTCGCTCGCTTGGGGAAACTAAAGGCGTACCATTCTGTCTCTCGCTCGCTTGGGGAAACTAAAGGCGTACCATTCTGTCTCTCGCTCGCTTGGGGAAACTAAAGGCGTACCATTCTGTCTCTCGCTCGCTTGCGCACCTCACTCCCTTCTCCTCCTCCTCCGCTGGCATGACATCGAGTTTTGGTTGATGTTATGATAATGCTGCAACTAAATGATGATAAGACTGAATTTATGATAACCTGTCCAAAGAAGTTTCGTCAACATCCTTCCTTTCCTGACTCTGTTCTGATCAATAGCACACCTGTTTCACTTTCTCATTCTGTTCGCAGTCTTGGTGTAATCCTAGACCAGTCTCTTTCCTTCCAACAGCACATTTCGAATATCTGTAAAGTTGCCTATTTGGAACTGCGTAGAATCAGCTCTGTCCGCCGCTATCTCTCAACCGATGCAACCAAGACACTTGTATGCTCTCTGGTTCTCTCAAGATTGGATTACTGCAACTCTCTTTTGGCCGGCCTTCCGAAATATCTGTTAGACAGACTCCAACGAATTCAGAATAACGCTGCCAGACTCATTTGCAGAGCTTCTAAATTTGACCATGTTTCTCCTCTTCAAAGTTCAACCTTTAAAATTGTCATGGATCAGGAAATGGTACTGAGGAACCCCAAAGTCGAGGGAAATACTATTAAAACAATGTCAGAAATAACTGTTCTGGATCGAAAAGAGGCAATATCCACATTTCTTCCTCTCCTCTCCTCTGTGTGACTGACGAATCGAACGTCCACGCCTTGTTGTCGAACACAACTCATTGCGTTTCAAAGAGAAAATTGTGGATATTGCCCAGAAAGATTTATTTTAAGTCAATGCAATCTCATCTTGAAAGATGTATTTGTAGCATTTGATAATTTAGCAAGCATGTAGAACTAGAAAGCTAAAAAGACTGGGTACCAGAACCTGTGTTTTATATTGAGAAAATTAAAGTAGGTAACACTGACGTTTGTTTCAGTGACCCGATAGTGAAAAATGTGTTTTTAGCAAAAGATGATCTAAGTGAGACGGAGACTTTTTGAGCCATGAACAATTTGTAAGGCATGGTACATAAGGGTTAACTACTTACATCATCCAAGTTGTACCCAAGCAGCAATACAGTACATTAAAAAGAAAAGAATAGTCGTAGTTAACAATGATAATGATGATGATAATGGAACTTTTACAGCGCTTTCAACGCTCAAGGCTGTTTACAACTGCAAAAAGTAATGCCACAGAAACAGTAATGTGGTATTGTATACAACGCAAAAAAAGAGAAAAGTAGCAACATATCACACACACACACACACACACACACACACACACACACACACACACACACACTCATATATATGTATTTGTATTTCTCTTTATGTCAGAACAGGTTTGTCTGTGTGAAATTTGGGCTGCTCTCCCCAGGGAGAGCGCGTCGCAACACTGAAACCGACACCCCTTTTTTTTTCTTTTTTTTTTCTGCCTGTAATGTTATTTGTTTTCCTACCGAAGTGGATTTTTCAACAGAATTTTGCCAGGGACAAGCATTTTGTTGCCGTGGGTTCTTTTACTTGCGCTAAATGCTTGTTGCACACGGGACTTCGGTTTATCGTCCCATCCGAATGAATAGCGTCCACCACTCAAGGTCTAGTGGAGGGAGAGAAAATACTGACGACTGCCGGTGTGATACCAGTGCGCTCAGGTTCTCTCGCTATATATATATATATATATATATATATATATATATATATATATATATATACAGAGAGAGAGAGGTTTATATTGTGCATCTGCAAATATGTGAAAAGTTAAGGAAATTAGTTTTTGACTTACGTGTGTAAACTATGCAAGTCTATGTAATAACACGGTGTTCAGTTCTCTCTCTCTCTCTCTCTCTCTCTCTCTGTCTCTGTGTGTGTGTGTGTGTGTGTGTGTGTGTGTGTGTGTGTGTGTCTTTTAAAATTATTATTACAGCACTGCCAATCACAACCACAGACATGCTGGTGACAGGTGAACTTTTACAACACCATAATTCTCTTTTTTTTCTCTCTCTTGAATTTGCTTTAAGGATCATATGCTCCTGTGCCAGTAAGTCAGCCCTCAAGAGTCTGAATGTAATCATTCTCTCTCTCTGTCTCTCTGTCTTCTTTGGGGGATGGAGGGGGGTAAAGTGACAGCATGATGTGTGTGTGTGTGTGTGTGTGTGTGTGTGTGTGTGTAAGAATGAGAATTATGGCAGAGATTGGAAGCATGGGAAAAACGTTCACCATATTATATAACCTGTGTTACCTCTTCTAGAAAATACAAATATGTTTTACCTCTTCTAGAAAATACGATCAAATATATTTTTTTCCAAATTTGTTTGTACAGTCTTGGAAACTGTACTTTATTCATTTTTTGTGATTATTCTATGAGAAAATGTGTTGCCGTTGTGTGATATAGTGAGAAAAGATTAAATGTTAGTATTGTTGCGTGGTGGAAGAAAATGAATAAAGAAAAAAAGTTTCCTAGCACTGGAAATAGTTATTTTCCTACGTATTTTTGTCTCGTGCTCCGAATGAAGCTGAAACATCAGTTTAAACGTCATCTGGCATGAGCTCTGGCCTAATAATGCAGACGGTATTGCAACAGACGGAGGTGTATCTTCGACTCCAGAGCCACAGACACATGACGAGTGGTCTGAAAGATGTCGTTTAAAGTGATCTTGCTTTGGACCACTTATATCCAGTCTAAGCTTGCAAATGACTGTGTGAGTCTGTGAAATTTATGAATAATGATACATGGTACTACTACACTATCTCAGTATCTGCGTTGGTGAAGAAACGTTTTAGACAACCCAAAGAATCCGACTGTTTAATTACGTCAGGTAGATTGTTCCCAAGGGAGGTTGTTGAAGGAAGATTGTTCCCAAGGGAGGTTGTTGAAAGAAGATTGTTCCCAAGAGAGGTTGTTGAAGGAAGATTGTTCCCAAGGCAGGTTGTTGAAGGAAGATTGTTCCCAAGGCAGGTTGTTGAAGGAAGATTGTTCCCAAGGGAGGTTGTTGAAAGAAGATTGTTCCCAAGAGAGGTTGTTGAAGGAAGATTGTTCCCAAGGCAGGTTGTTGAAGGAAGATTGTTCCCAAGGGAGGTTGTTGAAAGAAGATTGTTCCCAAGAGAGGTTGTTGAAGGAAGATTGTTCCCAAGGCAGGTTGTTGAAGGAAGATTGTTCCCAAGGGAGGTTGTTGAAAGAAGATTGTTCCCAAGAGAGGTTGTTGAAGGAAGATTGTTCCCAAGGCAGGTTGTTGAAGGAAGATTGTTCCCAAGGGAGGTTGTTGAAAGAAGATTGTTCCCAAGAGAGGTTGTTGAAGGAAGATTGTTCCCAAGGCAGGTTGTTGAAGGAAGATTGTTCCCAAGACAGGTTGCTGAAGGAAGAAAAGGAAGACTTGTATCGTGCCGTTCTACAGTACGGGACCAGTCTCTCCAATGATTCCGAACACAAGTTGAAGTGTACGGCTGATGAGATAGAGAGGAATATTCCGTAAACAGTTTCATAGTGCAGAATGATCTTGATGTATGATATATGATATGATATGGTATGGATACTTATATAGCAGCGCCTATCCCCGGTCAGAGACCAACCTCTAAGCGCTTTTTCAAATACGGGGTCATTTGCACAACAGGCTGCCTACCTGGGTAGAGCCGACTGACGGCTGCCATTGGGCGCTCATTATTCGTTTCGTGTGTCATTCAGTTAGTTTTCAGGCACGCACACATACACACAGACATGTAACATTTTACGTATATGACCGTTTTGTTTATTTACCGCACCATGTAGGCAGCCATACTTCGTTTTCGGGGGGGGGGGGGGGTTCTAGTTTCCACCGAACGCTGTCATTAATCACAGGATCTTTAACGTGCGTATTTGATCTTCTGTGTGCATATACACACGAAAGGGGTTCAGGCACTAGCAGGTCTGCACATATGTTGACCTTAAAGATCGGGAAAATATCCACCCTTACCCACCAGGCGCCGCTACCGAGATTGGAACCCGGGCCCCTCAGATTGAAAGTCCAACGCTTTAACTACTAAACTATTTTCTTTCTATGTCTGTTTCCCTTCACACCTCCGTCTAGGCATGGGAACAAAAACAGAAATAGTTGATACATTTGCGAAGATTTTTAAGGCACGAATTTATCGAGCATGGAATTGTTGACAGGGGTTGGGGGTTCTGGCCTATGCAGAAACCGGTTTTAATTATCTAGTCAGTCCTCATGACTAGATTGCCTGTCTGTCAGCCTGTCTGCCTGCCTTTCTATATACTTTTCATTACTTTTAGTTTTGTACATAAATTTTTTCCCTTGCTTCCCCATCATATAGGAGTAATGGCCTGTATATGAAAAAGTTATCTGTATCTCTGTGTGTGTGTGTGTGTGTGTGTGTGTGTGTGTGTGTGTGTGTGTGTGTGTGTCTCCCCCTCCTCCTCTCCCACTATCTCTGTGCGCGTTTGTGTGTGTGTGTTGATGTGTGTACACATATGTGTGTACATACTCTGGTCCATTTTTCCTGTTTGGTCTCTCACTAACACAGGTGTGTGTGGACAGGTGGAAAGTCTGATTGTCCAGGAGACCATGTGGAGAAGCACGATGTGTGTTACTACTACAACAGCACGTCTCTGGCGTGGGAGGAGGCAGCGGCGGAATGTGGCTTACAACAGCGTCTGCTGGCCACCTTCCCCAACCATGGGCAAACCAAACAGGTGCTGCAAGATGTCAACAAGAAGATACCGCCCGGGTGAGCTGAATAATCGCAATGAATATTGTAATGAGGATGACGCTAAGAATTATGATGATATCATGAACATAATGATGGTGGTGATAATGATGGTGATAATATTAACAATGATAGTCATTTCCAGTAATTTTTTTTCAGCCTCTTGCCCTGTTTTCCAAAAGACCTACGTTTCCTATAATATTCTTTGCGATCTTGAAGGCATCTTTTGTGAAATACCACTAATTTAATCGCACAGCGTGGGCGCAGCCATAACAGATAACGTCAGTACCGGGAGGCACCCCAAGGCACAGTGCACTCACCATTTCTGTTCATGTGTACGGCTGAACGCAGAGCTTGGCCAATCCGTGTCCTCCAGTTCAGTTTGCAGGTGATTCCGGTCTTACAGTACTAATTACCGATGACAAAGACGTCGACTGCCGAAAAGAAATTGACAAATTTGCGTACTTGTGCGACGGGCACAATAGCCAAGTGGTTAAAGCGTTGGACTTTCAATTTGAGGGTCCCGGGTTCGAATCTCGGTAACGACACCTGGTGGGTAAAGGGTGGAGATTTTTCCGATCTCGCAGATCAACATATGTGCAGACCTGCTTTTGCCTGAACCCCCTTCGTGTGTGTACGCACGCAGAAGATCAAATGCGTCACGGTAAAGAAACTGTAATCCATGTCAGCGTTCGGTGTGCTGTGGAAACAAGAACATGCCCAGCATGCACACCCCCGAAAACGGAGTGTGGCTGCCTACATGTCGCAGTAAATAAACAAAAGAGTCATACAAGTGCAATGTTATATGTCTGTATGACTGTATGTGTGTGTGACTGAAACCTAATTGAACGACACAGGAAACGAATGATGAGCGCCCAGTGGCAGCCGTCAGTCGGCTCTCCATAGGTAGGCAGCCTGTTGTTAATAATAATACATAGTTTTTCTGTGGCGCGATATCCAGCACCAATGCTGCTCAAAGCGCCTTACATCATCCAGTTGATATAAACAAGCCTTAAAAAACACATCAACCGCTATCTGACAACGGAAAACATCCAGTGTATCATATGAATGAAAAAGCACACTTAAGAGATGAATCAGATTATAAAAGCTATGAAGTAAATACGGCTTAGATTAAATCAAAATGCATTTCATAGAACACACACACACACACACACACACACACACACACACATATATATATATATATATATATAGATAGATAGATAGATAGATGTCCCTCCCTTCCAGACACACACACACACTCACACACAGACACACACACGCTGACATTAAATATCAACTGTCACTAAAAACAAAATTGCATAAGCATTCAGATATTTCTTATTTTCTAACATAGAATTCTGTTCGGACATACTAACATGCCTATATACTAACACACGCGTACCAGAGCACTGTACCCTCACAAACACATGCACGCACGCACGCACGCACACACACACACACACACACACACACACACACACACACACAAACACACACGCCCATTAAAAATAACCAGATAGTTAAAATGCCATCGCATCTAAGACTAAAACTTCATAAAAACAACAACAACACAATGCACTAAAACAGGACTACAAAAATACTAGTACAAAGATACATCTTAACAGGCATACCTTGGTTTAACCGTTCCGCTCAGAACAAAAATGCTTACGGAAAAGGTAAGTTTTCATATCTGACTTAAAGGAATGTAGATCAGAGGCATTTCTAAGAGATGAAGGTAGAGAGTTCCACACTTGGGGAACCTGAGCTCTGAAAGACCTATTTCCAGCGCATTTGAGATTAGTCCTTGGAACTTTAAGCAGCTTTTCAGAACTGGATCTTAATGTTCTGTGCAGTTCATATGTTTCCAATACAGAGGAGAGATACAAAGGAAGAGACTTGTCAAAATATTTAAAGGTGAGTGTTGCTAACTTATAGTGAATGCGGGACTCAATCTGTAAAGAAAGTGCCAGACAGACAGAAATAACTAAATAAGAATGAATGCGTTTGCTTGTAAGTGTATGCCTGCTATCTGTTCACTTGTCACTCCAATCAGAACGTGTTCTCCCCAAAACACGAACACAACACTTTTTAACCACACCCTTTTATTTATTACTAAGAGAGATATCAAAAGCTGCTATTCTTGGCCTGGACTGGAATATAATTTTTTTTATGGGGGGAAACAATTTTAACTTCACCGCCTGAATGGTCTTCAGCAGTCTCGCCAGCTCCTGGCTCCTCACTCAGCACGTCCCGATGGTCCCACCATCACGTTCATCTTCCGTGCCAATAGTCCGTCCCGATGGTCCCACCATCCAGTTCTATGGAAGTCAAGTGCCCAGTCCCTGGCACCTCGGATCCTGTTGAATCGTTCGGCATCTCACGGCATGAGAACAACACCGCAAGGATGTATCGATGCCACAGTCTGGGTTGATCCTGAATGAGTTTTCGTAAGATTGGCTTCAGAGTTCAATGAAATCTTTCCACAATAGCATTCGATTGTGCATGGTAGGGAGACGAGTGGATACTTTTGATGGACAGCAGACGAAGAAATTCAGAAAACATCTCTGACTTGAACTGTGACCCATTGTCAGACAGAAGTTCTTTCGGAAACCCTAGTCGGCAAAAGACTAAAAACAGTGCATCAGCCACTGAAACAGAGTCAATGTTCTTCAATGGAATGGCTTCTGGGTATCGCGTAGCCACATCCACAATTGACAGCAGATATCTATGCCCCTCCTCAGATGGTGGAGAAACAGGACCCACAATATCCACTGCAACTCTGCAGAAAGGTTCCTCAATCCTCGGCATACTCTCCAGAGGAATATCTGGAGTACGACCTTTTGCAGCACATTTTTGACATGTCGCACAAGTCTGGCAGTACTGCCTCACGTCCCGGGTTACACCCGGCCACCAAAATCGATTTTGTACTCTACCTAATGTCTTCCGGACCCCACAGTGACCTGCCAATAGTCCATCATGCGCCATGAACAGTACTTTTTCCTTAAGAGATGTAGGGACAACCACTTGCTCCGCATGGGTCCCATTCTTGGAGAATCGCCGAAGCAGAATATCATTCTGACGGAAAAAAGAAAACGCCCCTTTTCCTCTGCTGACAGATGCACCCTCTCTCTCCAACTCATTCACATGTTGAAGAGAATCATCTGTTTTCTGTAGTTCACGGAGTTCCGTTGGGTTGACAGCAAGATCTTGAAGCGGAGCATCTAAAACTACTGGTGTCTTGTTTTGATCTCTCCTTTGGGCCCGTGTCATAACAGCAGCCACCTGATGATCAATGTTTCCAAGCACAAGTCCAGCAACAGGTGAGACTCCCTCAACATGTCCCAAAATCAGATCTGCCACCGGGTTGTCTATGACACAGCATATTACCTGACCAGAAAAGAAAGGTGACTCGACCTCCACCTTAGCCAGGGGAAAAACCTCCACATTACCCCCAAAAGAGAACTTTCTGAGTGCGGCCCACAAACTGATCTGGTCGTACCAACTCTCTCCTGACGCCGGCAGTAGTGGCTCCAGTATCTCGCAGTACCGACACCTGAAACCCGTTGACTGACCCCTCCACAACTGGCGAAGATCCTGTTGTGGATACTGAGCAAAGTACCTCCTTCTTCTCCTGTGTTTCCTCCAAAAATCTGACTGCTGAAATCTTGTTTGGTGAGTTGGGTACAGAACCTTTACCTCTTGTACCAGGACTGCCTGCACGTCCGTCCTTCTTAGTGCGTTTCAGGTAAGTTGGGCATTCCCTCTTAAAATGGCCAGAACCATTGCATTCAAAACAAACTGGTGTGTTTTCTTCTTTTTGGAATTCATGTCTTGGATCCAGCATCTGATTTCTTTGTCCTCCTCTCTGGGGTGTGCGGAAGGGAGTCCTGCCTCCTCGATGACCCCGAGATCCTGTACCAGATGAGCCCCGTTGGCCTGGAAAATGCTGCCCTTGAATGGTCCAGCTGCTAAACCAAAATCCACCTTTACTGACCGAGCGAAGCTCTTCCCAAGGTGAGCTAGCCTATAGCGTTCAGCAGTCGTGACCATGGCTTTAGTGTCTTTCAGAACTCTCTCCTTTAAAAACACAGCCAGGTCTTTACTGACACTCAGCAAAAACTGTTCTGACAAAACTAAGTCACGAAGAGCTTCATAGGACTTCTCAATGTGTGCTAAGTCCACCCACCTGTCGAAAAGATGTGACAACCGAGTAAAAAATGCAGGGAATGGTTCATCCTCAGGCCGGCACAAGCGGAACTTCTCTCGAAAACCATCTTTCGAGTACTGAAATTTGGTAAGAAGAGCATCTTTGAGTACTGCATAGTCTACCATGCCAGTGGTACAAATGGAGTTATACAGACTAAGAGCCAGTGTAACCGATTCAGCAGAGGTGTAACATGATCAGATTTCTTTTTGGCGAGAACCAGTCGTGCAGCATTGTTCTGAAATTTCTGTGATCTGTTGATGGAGGAAGATGGTAAACCTGCAAGAGTGGAATTGCAGTGATCAAGTCTGGACAAGACAAAAGAGGAAACCAACTGAGCCATATTTTTCTCTGTTATGTAAGGTCTGACTGAGACTAGCCTTCTGAGATGAAAATTACGTGAGCGACACAAGAATGAAATTTGTTCGTTCATAGTCAAGGTTTGATCGAGATATACACCCAGGTATTTGGCTGATGTTTGAAATGCTACTGAAGCAGGGCCAAACGTAACTGGGTCCTTTTCTGCTACCTTAAGACGAGTTAGGTCTCCAACGGCTAAGAGTTCAGTTTTGTCTTCATTGAGCTTTAGCTTGTTTTTGTCTATCCATGTTTTTACATCAGCTACACAAGCTTCCAATTCAGTAATGACTGTTTTAAAATCAGATGGTGGAGCGGCTTTTTGTAAATCTGTGTCATCTGCATATTCATGGTAACCAAATGAGTGCCTTTTGAAGATGTCAGACAAAGGTTGAGTGTACAAAGTGAAAATGATACGCCCTAAGACTGATCCCCGAGGGACACCACACACAAGAGGAATGACTTTAGAGGTGCTATGTTTTACTTTAACCTTGAGTTGACGATTTGAAAGATATGAAGAAAACCATTTTAAAGCAGTAGATTTAATGCCAAAGGTAGTGCTAAGACGGTAGATAAGAATTTGATGGTCAATTGTATCAAATGCCGCTGACAGATCTAAAAATGCCACTACAGAAGTAAGTGTTTTGTCTGTGTTTGAGAGGAGACTATCTGTGACCGAAAGAAGGGCTGTTTCTGTGCTATCGCTTTTTCGATAAGCTGACTGGCAAGTTTCAAGCAGGCCGTTTTCATAAAGATGTTCCTGGAGCTGATGTAACTCAACTTTTTCAATGATTTTAGAAATGAAAGAAAGATTAGAGACAGGTCTATAGTTCTTTAGCTGATTTGTGTCCAAATTGTGCTTTTTCAAAAGAGGGGTGACAATGGCCATTTTAAGACAATCATCAACAATGCCTGACTTTAGAGAATGATTAATAATTCTGGTGATCAAAGGGAGAAGGTCATCAAGACATAATTTCAAAAGGTTAGTGGGCACTGGATCAAGGTCACAGTTCTTACTTGGAGATTTAAGAATAAAATCTCTTATAGCTTTTTCAGAGACAGGTCTAAAACATGTCATTAAATTTCCTTTAAAATCATTAAATCGGTCCTCTGGTAGGCTAGCATCCAGTTCTTGTCGGATGTTTACAATTTTGTCATTAAAATAATTACTAAAAGCATCAGGGAGATCCTGAGGAGGAATGTTTTTTGGCAGCAACATCTCTCTACTTTTGCCAATGAGCTGGTTTGATACAGCATAGAGTTGTTTAGACGTGGGACACTGACTGATGGAGGCGCTGAAATGTTGACGCTTTGCAGCTGTCTGCATGTCATTCAGTTTTTTACGCTCCTTGACAGTTTGTCGGAGAGCCAGACGTGCTCGGCCTGTCGTTCTCGACGCTTGGCGGCCCTCAGTTCATCAATCATCCAGGGAGCAGAGGGACGGTCAGTAACAAGGCGAGTGGAGAGAGGGGCATCCCTGTCCAGTATCTGACGGAGGCCAGTGTTGTATGTTGTCAGAGGAGATGAACTTGAGTCAGTTCCATCCATGAAGAATTTGATGTCAGCCTGGAATACCTCAAGGTTAACCATCTTTGTGTTCTGTGATGTAACAAAACGTTTTGGTCGCTTCAGTCTTTTAAAAGGGATGTCATAAAGAATTGCCATGTGATCAGCAAGAGCCAAGTCCATGACCTTAAACTGGGAGGTGTGAATGCCCTCTCGAACCACAAGCCAGTCAAGAGTGTGACCATGTTTATGGGTTGGTTCACATATTAGCTGCTTTAACCCTTGGTCATGAAGTAGAGTATGCAACCATAGTATATCTGAACTGCTGGTCTGTTCGTAATGAAGGTTAAAAGCACCAGTTAAAACTAAGTCTCCTGTTTCTAGGTCGTATTTATCCAGGAGATTAGAAAACTCAGTCATAAAAGTCTGGGTGTTACATTATTGTGTCGACTTGGTGGGGGTCTATAAACGCAAATAATATGGCACACTGAACTTTTGCACTCAATCTTTAATACTACACCCTCAAATGATGTATAATCGAGGGATTTGAATGTACAGATATCCTGAATATGGCTTCTCATAATGGTTGCAATACCGCCTCCCTTCCTAACTTGCCTAGGGAATGATTTCAGTTTGTACCCTTGCGGCGTAAGCTGCGCTATATATGATTCGTCTCCCTGCTCATACAACCAGGTCTCAGTCAGTATGGCGATGTCAAAAGCATGGTCAACAACCACGTCGTGAATAAAAGCGGCCTTCTGTCTGCATGACTGAACGTTCACACATCAGTTTTAGATATGACGGGTGAGAGGGTAAATCAGTTGACTGTAGATTCTTCACGGGGATTATATGAATAAGATTAAAAGAGTTTACTCTCACCTGTGTGGTTCGGGATTTGAAATGTTGGATCCACCTCAGAATGAACGACACGTATTATTTTCCTTTTCCGTACTCCACCCCGGCAAGATCATTTTTCATGGGGCAGGTTGTAGCCAATGTTCAAGTCTTTTGAGACGCCGTATCACATCCTGAGATGTGTGTGTGCTGTCCCAGTGTAAGCAAATGGTACCGAGTGTACCTGCATGGCGAGGCGCGTGCAGTGTTGATGTTTTGCACTGAACACTGTGAGTGTTGGCCATACTCCAGCAATAGCGGACGGCGATAGGAAACTGAAGCCCGGAGCAAAAATGTCCAAACGAACAGTTTAAAAGTACATGGAACAGGATAAAACCAGCACATTAAAGGTATGTCCATCACCAAGTAGTCTGAAAGATATAAACACGATTTAAAACGCAGGGAATAAAACAATCACTGAAAATTTGAGAGAGCATAAGCGCCTGCCTGTCAGGCGACTAGTCCGCACTCACTTTTGTTGAAATGACTGCGTGTTTGTAAAGTGCTTAGACCTCATTCTTCGAACAAGGATAGGCGCTATGTAACCATATCATCATCATCACCTTGAACTGAAATTTGGCAAAACTAAAGAGCTCGTAACTGACCAGAAAATAAAGAAACCATTTTAAGTGAAAATATTAAGAAATAAAGTGATTGAACAGGTAGACATACAGATATCGTGGTATGATAACTGACAATAAGTTTTTTTGGAAAGAAAATTCCGCTGCATCCACAAAAAGAACTACAGAAAATAAAAACTTGTTTAAGTAAAATTATCAAACATGAAGTTTTTGAACATACAAATATGATGGTGTCATAATTGACAATAAGCTTTCCTGGAATGAAAATTCCGCTGCACTCACTAAAAAGAGCAACAATCGCATGTACTGTTTTGTAAAATGTTTTTTTTTAATGTGTGCAAGCAGATGCTCCAAATCTCTCACACATCTGTTTCCTGCAGCGTTTTAACATTTGGCGCGATGTTTTGGGGTGGAAACTTGACAAAACATGACAAAGACAGGTTAGAAAAAAGTCATTGCGTAAGCGGGTGGGGTGGTGTGTAAGCCCACGATTTTGCGCAATCCCACGATTTCTCTCACATTGGAAGAAATCGAGGGTACACGAAAGTATGGTCGTTCCCCTCTCACGTATTCTCACAATGTGTGGGGAAGCGTTGGAAATCCCCCTTATTTTTCATCAAAAGTATTTTCTTTATCATCGGAGTTGGTTTCTTGTTTGTTTGTTTTTTCCCATGTTTTTTTTGTTTTTTTCCCCCAAGGCCTGACTAAGCGCGTTGGGTTACGCTGCTGGTCAGGCATCTGCTTGGCAGATGTGGTGTAGCGTATATGGATTTGTCCGAACGCAGTGACGCCTCCTTGAGCTACTGAAACTGAAACTGAAACTTCCCAGTGCAAATCTCAGAGAAAAATGAAAGAGCTAAAAAGAAAAGAGAAAGAGGGGGACGATTATGATAACAGTGATGACATTATGATGACAGTGGCGTTAGCAAAGACATCAACAGTGATGACACTGAAACACATCTGTTTATTGTACTTCACATAAGATGGATCACTGCAATGCATCGACTCAAATTCATGATTGGAATCAGTAGCGAACAGCGAAATTAAGACAATGTGTATAACTCAAACAGAACTATAAGATGCCATGACTTGATCTGAATCTTTCCCGAGGGATGTTGGGAATAACAACAAAATGATTAAACTTTCTATGTAAATCAAATATGACAGAAAATGCTTTGTTTCACAATGCTTTACCCTCAGGCATAGAGCGTGAAAACGGAACCATTTTGGGGGGTCACATTTATTTAGAGTGTTCTTTGTTTCGTGCCTGTTCACATGTTCATCTGTTTGTGTTAGCATCCTTCCGCATGTATGGCTGCACTGAAAACAGATTCACAGTTTCATAGAAGACACTCAGAACATGAAAATATTATCCTAAAAACAGAGTGAAAGAAGAACAAATAATCAACCAGCTAAGTAAACAGACCGAAGGACACACGCACACACACACACAGACTGTGTGACTTAGTATTACTTTCAAAATGTAAACATGGCCTACAGCAGAAACTAAACGAGTTACATTTATATTGGGGAGGTACCCGTAAAGTCGACAGCTCATTGCGTCGACAGCTCATTGCGTCGACAGCTCATACACATCTTAGGATCGGTAAAACATTTTTCAGAATACAATTACAATATCGGCACGGTCACACACACACACACACACACACACACACACACACACACACACACACGTACACACGAAAGAGAGGAGAGAGAGGGGGGGGGGGGGAGGGAGGGAGAGAGACAGACAGACAGACAGACAGAGACAGAGAGAGACGCACACACACACACACACACACACACACACACACACACACACACACACACACTTTTAACGCGTAAACCTTGCATCGTTCGTGCACTAGTTTTTTTCCCCCCGTTCTTTATTATTTGTTTGCTGTCGACGCAATGAGCTGTCGACGCAATGACATGGACCCTTATATTGTAAACAATGGGGTATTGAAATCAATAGAGGCAAAACGAAAGTTGTCATATTTTCGAGATCAGAACCACGAGCGCAAATGGTTTTTTTTGGTGTGTTTTGTTGTTGTTGTTTTTAATGTGGAACAGAAGTTATAGAAACGACTGAACAACATAAATACCTGAGAATACTATTCCATACATCAGGCAATTTTGAAAAGGCTACGGAACATCTGGCAAAACAAGGAAGAAGAAGAAGAGGAGGAGGAGAAGAAAGAGAAACACCCGTAGGTGCTGTGGAGGACCCAGAGAATAAAGTTTATCATATTCTTAAAAGATCTTTCAAGAATGAAAACATAAGCATACATATAATATCAAAATTATTTGATAGTCTCGTTTCACCAATACTAACGTATGGAGCAGAAATATGGTTCCCCACTTGTGGAAAAGCAGATGATACTTTTACCTTTGACAAACTATTATAACCATTGTCTTATGAACAAATTTCCTCATGAGTATGTTCATTTAAACTTTATTAAACAAATATTGGGAGTCCACAAAAAATCCCTGCGTAAGGTGTGCCTACTCATATATTTATGCGTTTGTATCGAGCCTGTAACTGCGTAAGTGAATTTCCATATGGATTAGTAAAGTACTTTGATATCATTTTTGATTTGACTTGATTTGATAGTGCCTGTCCAAACTCACTCCAGCGAAAACTATGCCCCCTTCTGACGACATTGCTCATCCCATGATATTTTGTGAGGTTTTCATATTGTTTTTAATGGAAATCTGCTTGCAAGCAAAAGTGTTAGAACTTAGTGGACTCAGTCAAACGTGGAGATCATCACTGCCGCAAACAAATTTTTGTTCTTTCACCATCAGGGTTTGTCAATGAAAATTTCAGTTGAGCATGAGATAATCTCACATCCTTGAGGCCCCAGTACTAATTAGATTTTCATGAAAAATCGTTTGTTGTTGTTATTGGCTGTTTTTAACTTCTAAAGAGAATATACTCAAAATAATATTAGATTTCATATTTTCCTTGTGTGCTTTGATTTTTGCTTATTCAGAATACTTTTTTTTTTTTTTTGTGATGTTGCTTCCAAAGGGGAAAAAAAGCAAAAGAGGACTTCAGCTGCAAAATGTTGGTGATTTTGACCCGTGTCACTCTTGTCAAAGACGCGATGCTGCTCCCTCTCTTCGCCCCAAATAGCGCCTCTCGGGACTGTCGCTATCTTTTATGGCTGCGCCCGCGCTGTGCTATGGAATCACTTACAAGTCAAAAGATGCCTTCAGACCCCAGCGGATAATTATAGGAAAAGTTGATCTTGTGGAAACGAGGGCAAGGAGCTGAAGAAATAGTGAAAAATCATTTAGTTTGTTTGCTTCTTCTACATTTGATCAAACCGTTTACCTCCCACCCACCCCTGTCTTTCTAGCTTTCTGTCCACTCATCAGTTTCACCCCTTCCCACACCCCTTTCATGTTGCTGCTGAGTGATTTTTCTTCTATCTTGCGCATTAGTTTTCTCCCCCCAATTGTAAATATTTCTTTACCGGACTCTGCACTTCCTTAACCTCTTTCATTACCCTTCCGTGAAAAAAATATCTTCTTTGTATCAAGAGTACCTTTGATCTGTTTTGAAATCCAAGGTTTGTTGTTTGCAAAAATTGAACTGCTGAACACAGCCGAAGTGACTCAGTAGTGCAGGCTCTTCTCTGGTGTGTGGCCTCGTGGCAATCTAACATTCATAGCTCCTTGCGGACTGCCGGCGCTAGAACCGCGGCAGACGAGCCTGGGCAAGCACACACACTCACGGGTCCACATGCACCGATTCCTTAAACACGATCTCATCCACCACCAGTAACCCCCGCCCCCCACCCCTCCCTCGCACCTCCACCCCCTTACCCCCTTCTTCCAAATTGGGGAGTCTGATGTCACTAAGAATGGAATGACGTAAACTTGAAAGACTATTGCTACACACACACACACACACACACACACCACACACACACACACACACACACATATATATATATATATATATATATATATTATCAATCTCTCGGTACAGTTCTACCAATCATTTATGGACGGGCATCCACCGAAACAGCGATGGCACGTACTCCACATCGAATGGAGACAACGTCGATGGCACGAAAATGAAAGTCCAGGAGAGTGATCAGCCGGGTGCAGACTGTGTGGCTGCTGACACCACGAAAAATGACAGGCCTTTGTACCTCACAGACTGTTCCGACGACCTGCCTTTTCTGTGCATGGTCAGTACAGGTGAGTGCAGGATTTAACATTTCGACGATATAGCTTAGATCAATAACTCTTTTTTTTTTCGTTTTATTTTGTTCTGACCAGCTTTTGTCATTTTTCAGACTTGTCCGAGTGTAGCCAAGTAAAATCACCAACAGTGGTTGAATTCGTAGTCACTTGACCGATCCAAGTGAACCCCAAAACAATGTCAACTGTTTGCATTCTGGTGTGAGAAAGATAGCGTGCGTCGTGTTTTGCTGTCCGAACTGATTATTGCGATAATTTGTGTCAGTAATGGGGGAGGGGGGGGGGGGGTATATCAGAATATTGACATCCTGGGGTAGGGCTGTATTCAGGAACCAGTAGTTTCTGGGCAGGTTACGTGCATTGTGGAGCAGGCTTAAACAAATTGTTGTTATGTTCAGACGCATTTTTCCATACCTGCACAGTCCTTTTTGTGGTTAAAAACATTCTGATGAAATCAACCGTATTGTAGCAAAATATAGAACGAAAATGGCAAGTTCCGTAGAAAAGTACGTTAATTCCAGCGTGGCCTCTTGATGTGTGTGTGTGTGTGTGTGTGTGTGTGTGTGTGTTCACTATGTCATCACACTCCTTACTAGGATTATATCAGGTACTGACATAAGCTTACAGCTGGGCCAACAGCAAAGTGAGAGCTGTATCACCAAGGGTTTCTCTAGTGCAATAGAAGTTCATTAAAATTTCATTCCTACAGCTTAGTCGTTTGTGAAGGGCTATGACTATGACTCTCCAACTAGGAGGCAAGCGTGCACTGGCTGTTGGTGCTGCAGCCTTGGGGGGTGGGGTGGGTCCAACGCCGACTGTCCTAAAACCCTCTTGGCCGAGAGAGTGGGAATGCAACTTGGGCAAGACACTGTCCACAAAAACAAATATTAGCCCAGATGGTCGGGACAGCAGTGACCTCCTCAGCTGGTCTGATGGTCATTGTCGGACACGACTGTCATATACATTTTGTCATCACAACATTAATCTGACATTAGATGGCCACTAGTGTGTAAAGGAACAATCATTTCTTGTTCTACCTAGCTGTCTGTCGATTTTACTACTACAGTTCAATGATAGTTCAGATTTGGAAATATGTATATATGATCTCAACTATTTACGAATGAAAATTAGTCCGTGTTTCAATGTATCTTTGAAGGAAAGATGTAGTGTGTGGTATCCATTTTCTCTTCTATTTCCTTTCGTTTTGTTATTTTTTTCATGGGAAATGGGTGACGGTTTGATGTTTAGTATTGCAGTTTCTCCTCCTCCTCCTTCTCCTCCTCCTTTTTCTTATTCACCTCCACCTCCTTTTTTGGTGTTGATGATTTACTGAAA
The DNA here is from genome assembly GCF_041734735.1 of Babylonia areolata. Classification (NCBI taxonomy): domain Eukaryota; kingdom Metazoa; phylum Mollusca; class Gastropoda; order Neogastropoda; family Buccinidae; genus Babylonia; species Babylonia areolata. The sequence continues at coordinate 41,142,401 of NC_134878.1, forward strand.
AAAAAAACCGCTCTTGATAATAGGGCATCTCTTGGTCACACCATCTCCTTATCCAGCTTTAATGCCCTCACGCCATGATAGATGAAACACTGTTACCTTGATTTAAAACACATACATACTTGTTTGTTCCGGCCTAGTAGAACGACACAGTACAGGTGCGTCAAAGGTAATGTGTCCGACACAGAATCAAATGAACTGGAATTCTCTTAAAGTCAATAAACAGGCTGTTTGGTTGGTAAGTATGTTTAATTTAACATTGTGGGGCAGATGCGACACTTTAAAACAAGTTTCTCATGACGTTGAACCTCCATGTCGGTGGTGGTGGTGTGTCCATCGAGATCGATGATGACCATCGTTGTCATCCAGCTGGGGGATGGGGGGAGGGTGGTGGTGGGGTGGGGGGGGAGGATGCTCATGAATCTATCTGTGAATGCGCAGATGGCTGAATAGTCCGATCTGCGCACGAAATGTTCGCTGACAGTTGGGGCAGACAAAGACAGGCATATCATTGTCAGGGAGCTTGTTTGCCCGTGACTTTCTGGCCTGCCTCTTCTGAACAGCTGCAGCAGTCCTGTTGGCCTCGCACAACTTGGCGCCTTTGTGCACAGCAGCACGCCATTTGTCACGGTCCACTGCAGATTCCTCCCAGGAGTCAGGGTTGATATCAAACGCTTTAAGAGAGACTTTCAGAGTATCTCTGAAGCGCTTCTTCTGACCTCCGTGTGATCTCTTCCCTTGTTGCAGCTCGCCATAGAAGAGCCTTTTGGGCAGCCGATGGTCTGGCATGCGCGCCACGTGTCCAGCCCAGTGAAGCTGGGACTGCATCAGGATGGTGAAGATGCTGGGAAGGGTGGGTTTTGCAAGCACCTCTGTGTCTGGGGTCCTGTCTTGCCACTTGATGTTCAGTAGCTTCCTGAGGCATGTTGTGTGGAAGTGGTTCAGCTTCTTGGCATGTCGTTGGTACACTGTCCAAGTTTCGCAGGCGTACAGTAGTGTGGGGAGAACTACTGCTCTGTAGACCTTTAGCTTGGTCTCAAGACTAATGCCTCTTCTGTTCCAGACATTTGCACTGAGTCTGCCAAAAGTTGCGCTTGCTCTTGCAATCCTGACGTTCACTTCATCGTCGATGGTCGCATTTCGTGACAGTGTGCTGCCAAGGTATGTGAACCGCTCCACCGCACTGAGTCTCTGACTGTTGACTGTGATGTTGGGCTCAACGTAGGGGTTCCCTGGGGCTGGCTGATGGAGAACTTCAGTTTTCCTCGTGCTGATGGTAAGGCCGAAGTTCCTGCTGGCAGTGGCAAACTTGTCGACGCTGAGTTGCATGTCAGCTTCAGATCCAGCGTTGAGGGCACAATCATCAGCAAACAAAAAGTCTCTGATGATGTCTGTCATGACCTTCGTTTTTGCTTGAAGCCTTCTGAGGTTAAACAATTTGCCATCTGTTCGGTACTTTAGGCCGATTCCAACACTGCCATCTCTGAAGGCATCAGTAAGCATTGCAGAGAACATGAGGCTGAACAGCGTTGGAGCCAGGACGCAGCCTTGCTTGACACCATTTGTGACAGCAAAAGGAGCAGATGTTTCGCCATTGTCCTGGACTCGAGCCTGCATGCCTTCATGGAACTGGCTGACCAAGGAAATAAATTTCCGAGGGCATCCGTACTTGGCCATGATCTTCCACAGTCCCTCTCTACTCACGGTGTCGAAGGCCTTAGTGAGGTCGACATAGGTGGAAAACAGATCAGCATTTTGCTCCTAACATTTCTCTTGCAGCTGCCTTGCAGCAAACACCATGTCGGTGGTTCCGCGCTCTTTCCGGAATCCGCATTGGCTCTCAGGCAAATGACCTTGGTCAAGGTGTGCTGTGAGGCGGTTTAGTAGGATCCTGGCAAGTATCTTGCCTGCGATGGAGAGCAAGGAAATGCCCCGATGGTTATCACAGGCTTGCCGGTTCCCCTTTCGCTTGTACAAGTGAATGATAGATGCATCTTTGAAATCCTGGGGGATCGTCTCTTCTTTCCACATGAGTGAGTACAGCTGATGGAGCTTCTCAGTCAGCACAGTGCCTCCATCCTTGTAGACCTCTGCTGGTATGGAGTCTGAGCCAGGTGCTTTGCCACTGGATAGCAGATGGATTGCTTTCTGGGTCTCAAGAAGTGTTGGCGGATCGTCCAGTGCTTCGTTGATGGGGACTTGTGGGAGACGGTCTATGGCTTCATCATTTATGGAGGAAGGGCGATTTAAGCCACTGTTGAAGTGCTCAGCCCAGCGTTCAAGAATTTTCTCCTTCTCGGTGATCAAGGTATTCCCATCAGCACTGAGGAGGGGGGATGATCCTGAGAATGTGGGGCCGTAGACTTCTTTTAAGGCATCATAGAACCTCTTCATATCGTGCCTGTCAGCATATCCCTGGATCTCATCAGCTTTGTCACTCAGCCACTTATCCTGCATCTGGCGTAACTTTTGCTGAACAGTCCTGCGGATGGCATCGTACGCATCCTTTTTTGATGTGGACTTTGGGTTGCTCAGGTAGACTTGATGCAGACGGCGTTTCTCATCCAGAAGCTGCTTGATTTCATCACAGTTTTCATCAAACCAGTCTTTGTGCTTTCTGGTCATGGGTCCCAGGGTCTCTGAAGCTGTACTATAGATCAGCTCACGCAGGGTCCTCCAGTCAGACTCCTCATTCTGGTTGTCCAGAGAGGCGGATTCCAGACGATCTTCCAGCAGCTCCACAAAGGACTGTTTGATGGTGATGTTTTTCAGCTTAGCGATGTTAAGCCGTTTTGGAGCCTTCTGGCCTTGGGGGCGTCTCTTGGGCTGGATTCGAATATTCAGCTTCGAGACTACAAGGCGATGGTCTGTCCAACACTCGGCGCCGCACATGGTCTTTGTTACACGTACTTCTTCTTCTGCGTTCGATGTTTTGGCTGCGTCAGACGGTCACCTCTGTCGCCACGATGTAACCCACGGTCTTCTCCAGGTCGTGGCGGTCTCCCCAAAGCTGCGCCTGTAGCTCTGTGCCCCCTGGCCAGGTTTGACGCCGTAGAGCTTCATGGGTTGGGCAGTGTTGGAGGATGTGTTCAGGGGTCTGGGGTCCAGTGCCACATGGACACTCATCAGTGTGGGCGATCTTCATACGGTGACTCAGTAGTCGGCAGTGGCCAGTTCTCAGTCTGAAGAGGACTGTCTGCTGGTGTCTCTGGAGCTGGTGGATTGGATCGACACCACTGTTTGCACCCAGCCTTCTCTTCCACTGGTTCTGGTAACGGTTGTGGATGATGGTCCTGGCCTCTCTGTAGGTCACGGGGTGGCTGAACTGCTTCATTTTGCTGCCTGCCTTGGAGAGAGCATCGGCCTTTTCGTTCCCCGTGACCCCACAGTGAGAAGGAACCCACTGAACAGTGACAGTCGACCGTTTTGAAAGGTCATGAAGGGCTGCTTTGATGTTTGTCAGCTGCTGTTCGTTTCTGGTTGACTGGAGTCCCTGCAGGAGAGATCTGCAGTCAGTGAAGAAGGCTATCTTTGGTGGTGGGTTGACTGACGTCCTGAGGCCTTGTGCAGCATGGAGTAGTGCTGCTGTCTCCGCTCTGTAGTTCGAGGAGATTCTTCCTGTGGGGAAGGCTCCAGGGGTCAGTCTTCCATCTGTGTGCCTGATGAAGATGCCTGCTCCTCCATTCTTCACCGCTCCCTCCGAGGATCCGTCTGTGAAGACGTGCGTCCATTCGCTGGGGTTGTACCAAGTCTCAATCATCTCCAATGTCAGAGCTTTCAGCAGGGGAGGGGCTTGGCAGTCCTTTTGGTCGATGCCAGGGACTTTTGTGATGATTGAGACTCCTTCCAGCTGGTCGGCCGGTTCCTCGAAGTCGGGGAGTGTTTTCATCTCGGCAGGGGACGAGGGCAGCAGGTCTTCATGTTGGCGGTGCAGGGCCTTGGAGAGGTGGTTGAAGCTGGTCCGCTTCAGTCTGTTCTTTGTTGGGTGCTTCAGTTTTTCGTGCATTGGGTGAGTTGGCATGCGCAGGAGCTTCTCGCTGTGGATGAAGACTTTTTCCTCTCGTCTATCTTCGAGTGGGTGGAGGCCTGTGTGTTTCTCCATCGCCTGAACTGGAGTCGTCTTTATCCCGCCAGTGATCAGCCGTAGGCCTGCGTTCTGAACTTTGCTCAGGCGGCTTGTGTTGGTTGCTGATGCCGTGGCCCAGGCAGTGCTGCCATACTCCAGGGTTGGCCTGACAGTTCCAGTGTACACCCTCTGCAGTATGCTGCTGTTGGCACCCCAAGAGGTCCCGGCGAGTTTTTTCAGGATGGCCAGTTTTCTGGTTGCTCGTCTCTCGATGTCCTTGAGATGGGGGTTCCATGTCAATCGCTTGTCGAGCTTCACACCCAGGTACATTGGCGTGTCATCCTGTTTCAACTGCTTTCCGTTCAGTTTGAGGTGGGAGGTTTCTGACATTGGTGACAGCGAGAAGATTGCTGAGACTGTCTTGGTGGTGTACCACGTACATCTTGCCTATCCCTTTTCCTGACGATGACGTAATCGATAAGATGCCAATGCTTTGAGCGTGGGTGCATCCATGACGTCCTGTTACGGGTAGGGAGGCAGAAAACTGTGTTGGTTATCAGCAGTTCGTGCTCTGCACAAGTCTGAAGCAAAAGCAATCCATTTGGGTTGCAGTGGCCCACACCGTGCTTTCCAATCACTCCATCCCAGGAGATGTAGTCAGAGCCAACTCTAGCATTGAAGTCCCCAAGAATGATGAGCTTGTCTGCTTTAGGGATAGCAGCAATGACAGAGTGAAGGTCCTCGTAGAACTTCGCCTTCACTTCATCCGGGTTGGTCATGGTTGGGGCGTAGGCACTGACAATGGTGAGGTGCTTCTGGCCAGATGCCAGTGGGAGTTTCATGGTCATAAGCCTACCGTTGACTCCCTTTGGGATTCCAGCTAGCTTGCTGACAAGTGCTGTTTTTACTGCAAAACCAACGCCAGCCTCACGTCGCTCTTCGCTTCCTCGTCCACTCCAGAAGAAGGTGTAACCAGATCCCCGTTAACAGAGCTCGCCTTCGCCTGCAAGCCAAGTCTCACTCAAGGCTGCGATGTCAATGTTGTATCTGGCGAGTTCGGATGCAACTAGTGCCGTTCTCCTTTGGGGTCTGTCCACGTTATCTCTGTCCAGGAGAGTCCTTATGTTCCAAGCACCAACGGTGAAAGGAACGATCCTTGTTTTTTTCTTTTCTTTCTTTTTGTTTCGACCGCTGATGTAGGGTCCCCGCCAGCCGCGGTATGCTGGCCAGGGTGATATGGAGCAGGCAATTTTTAGGGCACCTTTTCTAGCCCCTTCCTCATGTCAGGGAGGTGAGCAGTGCATTCCTAAAGAGGGCTTCTCAGACGCTCAGACGGCTGCCGAGCTCCATCGCTGCTCCTGTCGACGAAGAACGACCCTATGGCCTGAGCCGCCTGCGTGCAGGTCTGCGGCTGCGACTGCCAGTGTACCCACACCTGTCGTTTCGTCGCTCGCCTGTCGCCACAGGACTTGGGGGTGATGAAATGATGAAGGATGAAAGGTCATTTTGGATGACTGATGACTTGCGCGATGAGTTTGTTTAAAGTGAAGAGGAGTTGCGCAACGTCGACCTCACTCTCTCGTCCGGGTCCACCAATTTCCAGTGGCAAGACTAAGTCGAGACGACTGGAGGATGAGCACGGATGCAGTGGATGACCAAGATATCCTTTCGGTGTCTCATCTTGCTCTCTGCACTCCACAGTGCGTTGCTGTAACCGCCTTCCTCTCCGTTGAACCGATAGGTTTCTTCCGCAGATTCTGCCGGATCCAGACTTCGCATGCATGGGTAGACACACCCCGGGGGCCAACTGCGTGTGGCATGCACACAGCACAGTGGAGCTAGATGGCCGTCGGTGGCTCTCCTGAGCCGACGCCCTTTTATGGATCTCCATAAGGGTGTCTAGCCACCCGCCTCACCAGTCCCGGAAGGGAGCAGTGGGAGTGCCGGTTTAGTCGCCGGCAACCCGACCCTGAACAGGTTGTACTGGATTACAGGTTACCAGTAGCAGATCTAATGACCTGACCTGACCTGTAATGTCTGTAGTGGCCTACTGGATGACACACCTGTCTAGGACAAGATACTGACCACGTTGTGTTTCGAGTTGCGCATGGCAGTTTCATACCACTTCACAGGATATAATATTATGATTATAAGAATGACGACGATGATCAAGTTAGTGCATATTTCTAAAGATATCGCCTCAAAGTGCTTTATAGAACACTTCTCAGTTCCACTCCATCCTGTTTGTTTTTCTCCCTACATTCGATTCTGTTTGAAACAAGCACCACAGAGGAGATCGTGTTCAAACTGAAAGATCTGAAGAGAAACGGGTGGTTTTGTTCTAATTCTTTTGACGTTCAGATGTGTTGGAAAGCCAGTGGGAACAAAGGGCAGTACAAAACTAAATGTTTGTTTTTGTTGTTTTAGCAGACAACAAGCCTATCCTACGCAGTTCAATACGGGCATCTTTGAAAATGCTGGAAAAACGTTGTCAGGAGGATCAGTACCGATCGGAAGTAGTGGGGTATTGGCCTAGTGGTAATGCATCCGTCCATGAAGCGAGAGAATCTGAGCGCGTTAGTTCGATCCCCATACTCGCCAATATTTTCATACCCTCTTGGAGACCTTGCCTGGTGGTCGGGGCACTAGTCATTCAGATGAGGCGATGAACCGAGGTTCCGTGTGCAGCATGCAACTAGTGCACGTAAAAGAACCCACGATAACAAAACGGTTATCTCTGGTAAGTTTCTGTGGAAAAATCCACTTTGATTCGAAAACACATTCACTTGCAGGCAGAAAAAAGACTCCCCAAAACGGTGTTCTCGTTTTAACGCAAAACAGTACAAAACAATACAATACAACACAATACACAGACTACGAACAGGTTGTGAGAAAGAAATAATTACAGGCGAACCTACACATTTCATTTGAAGAGAATCCAGCAGAAATGTCTGAGGGCAAGTAAAACTCGGTCACGCCATTTAGTTGCATTTCGTCATCAGTCATTGATACATTTCTGTCTCATACTTCAATGTCGGTACCCGACTGATGATGATAGCTCGAGTGTCGTCAGCGAAACTGTGACACGTCATGAATGCAAATGATGTCGGACTCCGGTGGGTTTTCGTTCGTTCTTTCTCATGATACACCCGCCTTTGTAATTTTCTCACAACATAGAAGCTCACCCTCGCTGACACGGTTGGCGTAACTGGAGGAGAGGGGGACGCTGATCTGGAAGGCAGCATAAACTGATCAGGTCAGAACCCTTTGGAAAGGGCTCAGAGTAACCGCCATTTGCATTTATTGTCATGAGTACAGAGAGGCTTGCTGTGGCTCTCCACTCCTCCACAGCACACATTCCTTCATGCCGGCATGGAGTCTGGTTGATAGAACAAGTCAAACCCATGTCAGCATTCACTTCGCTGTTAAAAAAAAAATCAGAAAAGCACTTAGGGCAACAAGAGCTGGCCTTCGCAGTTTTACAGTTAGAAAAACGGGGTGCGGCGAGCTGTTTCGAAAACACACGACAAACTTGCACACAGGCACGTGTGACGAGATACACCACATCACAATCAGTTGCTGCAGTTCGGTCCCTGTTAACATTTCCCGGCATGCTGACTGGTGTGCAGTGAGCGGGATGTGGAGCAGGTGGGGCACGTGGGAAGACTGCAGCGCCACCTGTGGACAGGGAAATAGGAGAAGACGGCGGACGTGCTACTCACCCAGTGAAGACGCCAGTCAGACGGAGTGTGGTGGACTTGACTCACAAACCGAAAGCTGTCCCTCCCTTCCTGCATGTTCTGCAAAAGGTGAGGACGGTCTTCCTCCCTTTGCCATGCTCTTCTGGCTCTAGTTCTTTTTTTTTTCTTTCGTTGTTTGCTGTGGTGCTCCCTCCCTCCCTCTCTCTCTCTCTCTCTCTCTCTCTCTCTCTCTCTCTCGTGTCTTTATGCCTATTTCAAAGGAGCTATAATAACATATTACGACAGTGTTGGAATGTTGCTTGCACATGTAAGATTCATGAATGCAGTGCGTGTTTCTGCTTGTAAAAAAATTATTAATTAAAGTGATATCTTTTTCGATCCACAGAATTCTATAAATGCTAACAGAGAGGAAAAAAAACGAAGAAGGTGGAGGCGAGAGGTGTGTGCAGCAAGATGCCACGCAGTAAACTCAGGGCGTCTTCTTTTACCCACTGTACATAAGTTCCTTCAGTCTGAGCTGGCAGCACTTTGCAGCACTGTTTTTTGTTGTTGTTGGGTTTTTTTCGTTGTTTTTTTTTGGGGGGGGGTTTTCATCTTAAGACGCTACCAGGTGATGCAGCATTTGCAGGCCACTGCAGTTCACAGTGGTGGAAAGTGGATCCCAGAACAGCAGTGATTGCTCTGTTGTCTTTGTGACCTCGACATACCAAAGCGAAGAGAATGTGGTTTAACGTCTGCCGGCTGACGCCATATGGGACATTTGTGATTCCTTCAGCTGTGAGAAAGAAAAAAAAGGCAGAAAAGAGGGAAATTAATAAACAAGGGATATGTGTGATGTATGCATTAAACGTTACATTTCAAATTTATATAATTATATCTGTTCCGCAGCTGCCATCCATGTGGAGGGGCCCCGTAAGATTTCTTTACGTGGCATCTTTTAAAGATAATAAAATCTCAGAGCCACCAATTAAAAAAATAATAGTGAGAAATGTATTCGAAAAGGAGGAAAATAGTATATATACAAAATATGTACAATAAATCACATGTGGGGGTATATAATAAATCAAACAAGTTTAAAGGGTAATTATGAAAAAGGTATCTAATGTATTATCTGTTCATTATACAATGAAAGACAATCATTAAAATATTATCAATGGTAATAATAATTTATATATCGTAGTCTATCCAAGCAACGTCGTAGATATTGTCGGTGGAGGGTGGGGGTAGCTGTCGCGAGGAGTGAACCCCCTTCGCTCCCTCCCCTCCCAGCACAAGTCCGTGGCTGTTGACTTTGTAGGGGTGTAACTGACAGTCTGCAGAACTAATATTATGGACGCGCAGTATTCAAGTGGCCGCGTGCGTTACCGAAAATTACCTTCTTTTTCATTCAGCTATTCAAGCTGTGTGGTGAAAACATTGGTATGTATTTGTTGAGAAAAGTACATACTGCTGACTGAAATCAATCACATGTTGGGAGAATCTGTTGGTAAACGTAAGGTACTCGTGTGGACACTAGTCCTCTGAGGATGCAGAAACGGAAGCTCACAATTCACATCGAGTTCATTAACCTTTAGAGCAGTGATGAGAGGGTAGGGAAGGGCAGAAGGTTCAGCCGGGTGTATCAAGAGCCATACTTCTTACCTGAAAATATTATGTTAATTCCGACGGTTTATTCCGCGAGGCTGCTGGGTTTCCAAGCGAGTACTTCATTGTAGTTTCACGAGTTTCCCGTAGAACCGGTCAGCTGTGGTGCTGAGCCCACGGTTCGCAGGAGTTCATTGACTGAGGTCACCCACCAAGCAGGGTGATAAACTGAGCAACCTTTTGGGTGTCCCTTCATGCAGTATGGCAGGTTTCTGAACGAGGCGGAGAGGGAGAAGGACAAGGAAAAAAGGAACAAGAACCAAAACAGCCTACATGAGAGAGGGGACTAGGCGTTATACCTGAGAGGAAGCTCATGGATTTTACGAAGGGAAATTGAGGCCATTCGTCTTTGCGTTTAGCAGAATCACATACATCGATCGACTGCGCGCGCGCGCGCGCGCGCGCGCGCGCGCGCGCGTGTGTGTGTGTGTGTGTGTGTACTTCCTATTATATGGCCTTGCGGTCTGTGGATTTTGCATTGCTCAACAGAAAAGCGTTTATGACTCACTGACTCGCACGCGATTTAATCGTAAAGAGTGGTAATAATAATTGTGTATGCGAGTAATTTGTCGTTTGTGTGTGTGTGTGTGTGTGTGTGTGTGTGTGTGCGTGTGTGTGTGTGCGTGTGTGTGTGATAGAGGGAGAGAAAGAGAGAGAGAGAATGTGAGTTTGGTGAGTGGGTGGCGAATAGCACTTGAAAAAACCCACGCCAATGTAAACTAGTAATTTGTGTGCGTGCGTGCGTGCATATGTCGATATATGATGTTTTGAGCAAATATGAATTCGGATCTTTGCTTATGTGTGCAATGCCCAAGTTTTATTTGCTAGGCCTCTGCCCGTAACAAAGGTGTGGGCCACGAACAAAAAATATCAGATAATGAATCAGGACGTGCGATCGAGCGAGCGAGCGAGGGGGGGACACACACACACACACACACACACACACACACACTCACACACACACACACACACACACACACACACACACACACACACACACACACACACACACACACTGTTCATGAACGGACTAGGGAGATCCCCGCCCCCCCAAAAAGTACAGTGAAAAAATTACGTCGATCGAATTTTATTTACGTTCTTTGTGAATGTGTGATTGGTTGTTGGTCTGTTAAAATGTGCTTTTATAAAATCAGTGATTATGTTTTTATGAATTTTATAATTATTTTATGTGTCTCTACTTTATTGTACGAGTTAATTCGATTATTTCTAAATATTGGATTTTTTAAGCGCCTATAGCTTTCTTCACCATAAATCATAGTGGAAAAAAAAGAAAAAAAGAAAGAAAAAAATTCTTCTTCTTCTTCTTCTTCTTGGTATTATTATTATACAGATTCAAATGAAACAAAATCATATAGATAAACAATGTATCCATTGAACGGTTGGGTTTACCATGGAGACTGGAAAAATAATGATATTGATTATAGACTGAATAGATCATTAATCAGCCTATCAGGAATGACGTAGATGTCAATGAATGTATTAATGAATTCATACAAACAGTGAAGTCAACAGCGACGGTTAGTTTTAAAACAAAATCTAAATGTCATAAGCAAACCACCGAAGAAATAAAGAATGGTTTGACAGAGACTATCATCAGCACAGGATAGACATTAAATGGATCTTGAATGCGTTAAATAGGCAACCATACAATCAGTCTTTGCGCCAAAAAATTTTTTTTTCCAAACGCAAGATATACAACAGATTGGTAAGATAAAAGAAACGTTCATATAAAATCTCTTGGTAAATGAATTGAATAATGCAGTGAATAAAGATCCAAAAGCAGACTAAAAAACTGAATTTTATTTCAGACAATGGGAGAGCTGAACAAATGTGAACATGAGTAAAAGAAATCCTTCAAGATGGATTTCTCATTTGGAAATTTCAATCGGAAAAGACGTGGAAGTAAACGACGAGCAAAACACAAAAAGTTCGAAGGAGGAATTTTTGTTTAATGTCGCGTCACACATATCGGTGATTGAAGACATTTTGTTAAAGTATTTATGAATACATCTGAGTATTATCGGTTAGAAGGGGTGGGAGATGTGGATGAATGGAGGGTTGGGGGAAACTGGGCAAATGAGGGTAAAAATGTGGGTGAAATTTGGAAGAAAAACAAAAAAAAACAAAAAACAAAAAAAACCAAAAAAAAACCTACCTCTAAATACAGTTACAGGAAATTACTTAAAGGACTTCGTAAAAGAGAAGTCGTTAAATTGACAAGCGAAACAACTGATAATGAATGCAAAAAGTCAAAAACATCAACGTTCTCAGTCACTTGTGAAGACACACTTTCGTGTAAAAAAAAGGCTTCATCAAGCTACAGTGAAAAATTATATGCTCAGTTGTCAGGTTACTAAAGCATATACACTTGACATTAGAACAATACTTGGTCCGTAATGAATTTGATAATAGTCTGAGAGCTAAGCTCAGAATTGGTCTGCGAATCGGACCAAAGTCTGAGAGAGTCAACTGACGAGGTTTTAGACTTGAATTCAAGCACCTATAAAAGTCTCTTTCTAGTATATTGCTTATTTCCTTGTATGACAATGGGCAATATACTTTTATACTATCTATATGATTTTTTGCTCCCCTTTTTGCTGCCCTATCTGCTTGGTCGTTATAACGGAATGCAGTATGGGATGGTATCCAACAAAAATCAACATTTGTACCCTTCACAAATAGGGAGTGCAATAAATACCTAATTTCAAACAATAAATCTTCTCTTTGATTATTCTCAAAAAGGAGCAAAAAGTTCAAGATGAACATGGAAACACTGAAATTTTCTGTGATAATACACCAGGCATAAGTAACCAGTGAGGACGGAGAAATTATGAAAGACATCTAGAGAAAAAATATCACCGGAAAGGGGCGCAACAACATATGAAATGACCAAAAGCAGACTACCTATCATGCAAAAGATAAATAATATATCGCGTTCGACAGTGTTTGCTACAATGCAATGCTACTGAAGCTACAATTTTTTCTTCTAAATAGCATTAGAATATATATCACAAACGCTACGCAAAATAACAAGATTGTTTCAGCAGAGAATTTATCTTTCTTTGTCAGTTATATAGCCCTCGACATTGTTAGATATAATGCAAGGCAGCTGCATAAGAATAAAAAGTAAATGGTCAGTAACATTGTATGAAGCGCAAAGGTCTAAGCAAAATCACAAGACTGTTTCAGCAGGTTATTTATTATTCTAAAGGAGTACATCAGGGAAATACACTTCGCCAACTCCATTCAATATCTTTATAAACGATATCGCCATACATATGACGGATATGGACTCCCCCACGATTGACTACACTTCAA